>NC_056741.1:975393096-975550596 GCF_019279795.1 Protopterus annectens | reverse complement strand
TCATAAATACATAAGGAAGTAACTCTGAAACTACACAGACCGCACTGTGGCCCATATTTTTCAGGTTATTACCTGATCTGCCTTCTCCAAGTCTGCTTTACTTATCTCTGTTCTTAGTTTTGACTGGACTGCCCACGGAACCACTGTTTCCTCTTTCATTATAGCTGAACTGTAACACCATATCCACATTTGTCACCTTTTTTCTCATATAAGTACCCATTGTACTATCACCAGTTGTCTGCCTTATGGTCATACCCTTAGATTAAACATGTTAAACTCACATTTTTCATCTTGTTTTTTTCTGAGGTGTCACTGGCGCATTTGACACTTGTTCAGAACACATATGCACCCTTGCTTTTGGCCAGATTAGAATTCATCACTTTGTGCCTAACAATATATAACAGTAGGTTTATTTTAAACATCTCATCTTTTCTCATCATCCAAATGTATTAAATTCATCAGATTTACCAGTTCACATTTCATAATGCAACTGTACACATTGCACCTTCCCAGTGCAAGGATTTAACTCACTGCTTTGATCCTTAATTAATTAATTAATTAATTAAATAATTAACCAGAGGTTCCCACTCATCAGCTGCAAATACATAAGTAGGTACCCTGTATGTTTAAAATGGGTTTATTGTATGGTGGAATGATGTGGTTCTCTGTTATTGGGGTTACATTCATCATGCATCACCCTGTCAACCTGCAAAGAGGTCTTACGGCAGGGATCCTGTATGTCATAATTTCTTACCAGGCATTTACTTTTCACGCATTCAATAACTAAAGTACAGATTTCACTGTAACATCACACCCTCCTGTTTAGAAGGCAATGTATTCATTATCGTGCATCATTGCAGAACTGAATAAAAATGTAGATCAGGTTCACAAATCATGAAAGCTTAATTATACCCTTTTTCTCTCAAGCACTGGTATTGTCCACTAAAAAGAATAGCATTATAATTTTGCCTGAATGCTTGTTTTTCAGTTGGATATAAGAAAACAAAACTCCACAGGCATAAGAGGAGAGGATCCCACCACAAAAACACGACCAAACATGGATTTGTATAGGGTAAGCTGTTTGCGATCCTACTTTTGTTTCTCACTGCTGTATACCCATACAGCAGTGAAAGGAAATGTTATCACATTTCCCCGTATGATATTATAATATGACACACACACACACACACACACAGCAAGCAGTTCTCCACTCTAATATATAAATTATCCCAAAAGTTAAATCGTATCAGAACAATCCCTCAGAAGCATACCTCTCAAACTTTAAGCACAAGAACTCTGGATAATGCCAACATTAATAGGAAGAAAAAGAGAAAGATCAGAGATAGATTTTAAATATTGCTCTTATAAACTTAGAATGTTGCTAGAATAACAAGTTTTGTGTTAGCATGCATTTTCTGAAAGATATGAAGTCTGAAAGTCAAATGTATATCATTATCTAATGAATTTATAGTCCTCGATGATTTGTCAGAAAGCACAAATTTTATGAGGAACAAACCAAAATATGAGGCAAAAGTCTGGGCTTTGTGCAATAATATGCACAGCTGAGAGCTGTGCTCACAAGTGCACAGTATCACAAGCATACACAGAGGACAGATGAGGCAGCTAATTTTTTCATTCCCATGCAGCTCTGAAAAGGTCATTTAGAAATACTTTTTCACTCATCACTAGGATGAACATGTCTTAGGATAATCATACCACTTCTTTAATATTCTTTTTGAATTTCATCTAAGCTACATTCACAAAGCCTTTTTTGGCTACTAAGTTGCTTATTTATTTACACGCAACTTCATCTCTAACTGGTGTTCCCCAACACATTACAGCTTGTCAAAGCTTAAAACATTTCTTTACAAAGCTACAGAATTTTTTCAATTTATCCAGCTGAAATATGGAATGCTATGTTACTGTTGTCTTAACTTTCGTTGCTTCTTCTCTTGTTAGTAATTAGTTATTAACACATGTTAATTTACTGCAGTCCTTCTATTCATAGCAAACACAAAAGTACAGCCTGCACCAATCTAAACATTCAAAGTATAAGGCCTGGGGCTAAATCTATTACTCACTCACATTTCCCCAGCAGTAATTTTCATTTTAACTTACTTGTAAAACATGTTCACACAGTGTGTGTGGTTGTGTGTGTGAAAGAGGACTGCAGTTATTTTTCAGGCAAACCACTGCAGACATCAGTAAGTAATTAAGACTGCCTCAGCTACTCTACTAATATTAAATATGCATGTGTGCCTGAGTACTGAGGAGGGAAATTATTGTGGATCTTTGAAATATATGCTGCCTGCTCTGTCACGTCAGGCACTAGCCTGTGGACAAGTGGCTTGTGAGAAATGTGCAGAAGCAGTCTGACAACCCCTGAAGGTGATGAAGTACATAAATCCCTGAAGCAGAAATGGCTAGAAAGCAATATTAAGCTTTCATATAGTTGAGTTATGGTACACCTTCTTTGTATTCAACTCAACCAACCACAAGAGACGTGACTGGGCAGTCACCTCAGAAAGGTTATAGCTCAGAGGACTGTAAAACAGGGAAACAACTACTACATATAACAAACAATGATCCAATGCAAAGTTTTCTAATGGACAAACATTGTCTTACCATGTCTGCAGAGGAGCAATCACAAGAAAAAATATACTACTTTTATTATATTAAATGAAGAATATTCAAGGTACTCATTTTTTCTTATATTATGACTATTCCTCTTTTTTCCAGAAGACTAAAAACTTCTTTGTTAGGAAAAAGACGATAATTGCATTTTGCTAAATAAAAATGCTATAGGACAGGGTTAGGAAAATGTATACATTTTATCTAGTGAAAAAAACGTATGAAAAATAATCTTGAAACTTTTTCTGTATAAATCATGCAAGTAATTGTGTTATAAGAATGTAAATGCTATAATTTTAATTTTCATAAAAAACGTGTTTAGCTGAGAACACTTTCAAGATGCCAGGCATTAAAAATGACATTAAGGAAAACTTTAAGGATATACTGTTACAAATGTATTTAATGTAGAATAGAAAGGTAATAAAATTATGTGCACTTTATGTTTTTGAAGAAATCATACAAAACAAAGACCCTAATGCAGGTGTAGGACAGTAGAAATACATATAAACAAAGGCAGCATGCCCAAGAGTGACACAGCAGATGCGTGCTCTCTGTTGCAAGCAAGACAAACGTTCGCAATCCTAAAATCCTGATCAAAGAATTGGAAACACTGCATGTTTTGTTTCAAGAAAGCCACAAATAAGTGCCAGGATACTATAGTCTAAAAACAGTTATTCTGTACCATCAGAAGAGAATATACAGCTGGAAGCATATAGATTCAATGGTTTTACGATTTTAAAGAACTATGAGCTATTTCTCCCTTACTCATAAAACTACCTTAATACCTATCCATTACCAAGCTTATCTAAACAGAAATATTTTTCACTAATTATCTCTGTCTAAAACTCCTATCGTCCCTCAGTTGTTTTTCATGCTGATCTCCTGTCTTCCTCACTTTTACCTTTACTCTCCTTTACGCTATTATAATTGAACAGAACATGATTCAGTGTAATTTTTTACTTTTCTAGTTTTTTTTTTTTATTTCCAATTGCAAATATAACTTTATAATTAATATTTTAACTTTTTTTCTGCCAAATGTAAGCCATGTGCAACAATAAGTACCACTAAACTAATCTTTCCCTAAATTTTGAACAACTGTATTGTCGCAAAATCATACAAAGCTCAGACAATTCTGTCCAATTACTAACTACTGTATAAGTACTGTAAAGTACAATATTCCTGTCATGTCTTTACTCATTGTATAAAAAATGTCACTGTGTCTAATTATGTATTGTTACTACAGTAGAGAGTCAATTATCTGAAATAATTGGGACCTAGGGTAGTTTGGATAATCAAACTGTTCAGGTAATCAAACATATAACTGAACCAGATAAAAAACTTCTAAAATCTTGTTTTTTTCTGCACACAGGAATACACTTTTCAACCATTCAGTAATTTCAGTGGACAATAAAGAATATTTTTCACAAATGAGCTGGTTAGAAGCTCAAAAAACATTCTTGAGTGAATAAGTATAATGTTTAGATATTCAGACTTTATGATTTTTCCTACCAGTAAACTTTGGAAGACTGATTCTGAAAACTGACATTTTGAATAATCGACTCTCTACTGTATTTTAAAGCTTTTCTCACTGGGCCTCCACTGAAAATGGGTGCTGCGTAGTTGGACTTTTCCAATAAACAAATGTAAAATAAATAAACAAACAACTAAATATGAAGTAAACAGGGACTACATTTAACCTTTGTAAGATGCCTGTGAATAAGTCTTAAGCTTAAAAGAGATGCTGAGGTCTGTATGTTAAGACTTTTTATGCCATCCAAAGAGTGACTAAGTGCATACTCAAATACTTCTCTTACTATG
This sequence comes from Protopterus annectens, assembly GCF_019279795.1. NCBI lineage: Eukaryota > Metazoa > Chordata > Ceratodontiformes > Protopteridae > Protopterus > Protopterus annectens. The sequence continues at coordinate 975,546,147 of NC_056741.1, read as the reverse complement.
TTTCAGAGAAGTCAGCTAATAGAAATAGCATACATCAATTACACGTGATTACTACAAGCATGACGATTTCCTGCCTTGACCTATGAAAAATTAAAGCTATACCACCAGAATACTGTGAGTACTGTGGACCAAGTTGCTCTGACTAATAAGGAACTCTGGGCAGAATGGTGCCTTAGTAATAAGTGCTCAGCCTCACAACTCAAATGTACAGTCATGACCTCTAATTACTGTCTCCTTGGAAATTACTTCTTGTCTTCATGTACGTGTGGTTTCTTTGTGAAGACACCAATTTCTAGTCAAACATTCTGGTTGATTGTGTACACTAATCTGATTATATGTGTATGTATGTATATATGTATACATTGTCACATAGTATGACATCATTATCACCACCATCATCATCATCAGCCTCATTTTTCTCATTTTCTGCATGGGATTGAGATGTCACATCACCTGTCTCTATCTATCTCGGTTCAAAGTCCCTCTCTTAACTTTTTTGAATGTCATGCCTGGTTGTTGCAGGGCTTCTCTCACACAAGCCATCCATCTCTATACCAAACACCCTTGTCTCCTCTTACCTTTATCCTGATCATCTCAAATCTTCTTCACTAGATTGACTTCTGCTTTCCTGCACATGTGCCTAAACCACTGTAATCTGTTCTCTTTGACATTCTCTGCAATTGGAGATACCTGGGCTGCTGCTCTGATGTCCTCATTTCTTCTTCGATCCCATAGCATGCCTTCAACTCCATCATCTCTAGCGTCCTCATCTGCTCTACCTTCACAGCTCCATACAGTAGCATGGCCACACCGCTGTTTTTTACACCTTATTTTTCAACTTCTTTGGCACACATCTGTCATACATTGGATATTCTGTGCAAGTCAGCTGCTGTCCCTCTGATTCTAGTTTTGACTTTGTCATTAAGACTTCCCTTCTCCTCAGCCACACCTCCCAGATATCTGAAGCTTTTAACCTGTTCAACTATTTTTTCTCCTATCACAGTTGACAGCTTCTTCTGATTTCCTCTGCCAATATAACTGTCTTATCAGTACTCAGTTTCAACCCATGAGCCTTCAGTTTTGTATTCCATTCCACTATCCTTTGCTGATATGCTTGTTCAGATCCTGCCTGTAATGCCACACTGCCTACATATAATAACTTTCTTGATATGCCCCCTCTGACCTGTTTGCTAATGTAGTTCATCACCAGTATGAACTGTAGTGGGCTCAGAGCTGATCTCTGATACACACCTACTCTCAACTGGAACCCCTTTGTGAAACCAAATGCTGTTCATACTTGAGTCTTTGAGACCTTGTGCATAGCCTCTACTAATTCTACCATTGTTTCTGCAAGTCCTAACCATCACAGGGCTGCCAATATCACCTTTCTTGGCACTTTGTCACATGTTTTCTCCAGGTCTAAGACTACCCAGTTAAACTCATATCTCAAACTTCTTCTTAAATATCTGTCTCTCTACAAACAATAGGACACTTGTACTACAGCCTGATATCAATCCAAACTGCTCATCTCCCATCTTACTTTCTACTACTCAGCATATTCATTTATCAGTCACCATCCCAAGAACTTTCACACAGTGAGACAGGAGATTGATACCTCTATACTGCTCACAGTTGTCAATGTCCCCTTTGTCCTTGAACTCTGGCACTAGTATGCTTTTTCTCCAATCATCTAGGATATCTTTCTCTCCATATTGCTATGAGTACCCTCAGGAGCCATTTCTTCCTAACTCACCCAGTATCTTGATCATATCTGCAAGGTTACTGCTTTCCCTGACTTTATTTTCCTTTGTGTTCTTACCTCTTGCAGGGTGGACTATCCTTGTAGGCTGTCTATGGCAGTACATTTTTTTGTGAGGTTTCCTTCATTCAGAAGCTGCTGGAAGTATTATATCCATCTGTCCTTGATGTTTTGTGGACTGGTGAGCAGGTTCTTGTTGGGATCCCTTATGAAGGGCATCTGATGATTATTTTTTTATCTTTCTGTCTTTGCCTTGCAACTTGATAAAGGTTCTTTGTGCTATCTAATGAGTCACTTTTCAGAAGCTTGTTGAGTGCTGCAGTAGCCTTGTTCTTTACTATTGCAGCTGGTTTATTAATCTCTTTGACAGTCAAGCAGTATTCCTTCCTAGCCTGGTATTGTCATTTCTATAGCCCACTTTTTCCTGAAACCCTTCTTTTTTTGATGACTTCCTGGACTTCTGCATTTTTTTCTCCAGCTTTCCCTATGTACTTTGTTTCCATACCTGGCTCAGCTGCATGTCTATTCTACAGTCTTCATAGCTGCTATTTTGAAGCATTACTTTTCTGCAGCTCCACCTATTTCCGCTTCATCCTGGGTTGCTAGAGCCCTGAGTATTTGCATTATGGTAGTACTCAACATAATGTAAACAAGGTTAAACTTTTTCTGGCTCCGCCAAGTCTGCTCTTCAATTTTTCCCTTAGAACTGTTCTACTTGCAATCTAAACAGCCTATACTCTATCTGAAAAGCTCAGCACTTGCTCCTTAAGCATTTTTTATACAGGTAAAGCACTCTTAAACAAACGAAAGTCCTTAATTCACCTAAATTCTGTTGAGTACCCATTTCCCTATAGGTCCTTTCTGACTCAGTTACACAGCAATCTTTTTCACTATTTCTAGCATGTCGAAGGGTCAGTTGCTGGCGTCCTCTCCTGTTCAGCTGGTGAATCTGGGAATCTTGAGGCAATGTTACAATTGCCTCATGTACACAGACAACCCTCTCCTCCTCCCAACAAATACAAATATATGCGAGAGATGCAACTATATAGCCAAACTGGAGGCTGAGCTCTCTCAATTCAGTACTGGCAAGACCAGTCAGGAGGAGAAGGTAACCACGCACACCACAAACCCAGTCTCACATAGAACTATCACAACTGCAAACCAAACACATAAACACACAAAAACATACTCGGAGGCGCTGATTAAAAATCTACCAAAACAACAGAGGCCTCCGAAGCAGACACCCAAGCAACCACCACCTCAAGACATAGCACATGCAACACATAGTTCACAAAGTCAGTGTGCTAAACAGTCACAGCCCTTAAGGCCAAACAACATGCCAGACACACTTGTAATAGGTGACTCCATAGTCAGGCACACTGACGTCCCACTCATCAGACTGAACAAGGAGAGGGTCACAGTAAGCTGCCTGTCGGGAGCTAGAATCCGCCACATAACACAAGCACTCAGGTCACTCCACAGCAAGTACAAATATGACTCAGTCATTGTACATGCCGGTGTGTATGACCTGAGACGTACCTCCCTGGACTACATGAAAAGAGACATAGAGGAGCTCTCTGATTATGTAGCCCAGGCCGGTATGACCCTGACCCTGAGCAGCATCTTACCCTCACCAAGAATGATGCCACAGTACAAAGACAAAATGATCAGTTTTAACAATTGGCTTAATTACTGGTGTCATTCTAAGGGGATCCAATGTCTGTCTGCTTGGGATAACATGCTTGACAAGCCACGCTGCTTCGCAAGGGATGGCTTGCACCTGTCACCCCTGGGCTTCCGGATATTGGCCAAGGCTCTTGCCACCCCCATAGTGCCTTTTTTAGGCAAGGCACAAATGACAAACCTACCTCCCTAGAAAACACAAGTGGAAAAAAACTAAGGGTAATGCTGCTCAATGCCAGAAGTCTAAACCTCAAGATGCACGCCCTCGAAGCCCTCCTCAGTATGGAGAACATTGATGTCTGTGCAGTGACTGAAACCTGGTTCAAGGCTCCTGAGAGCATCCCAGCACTATCAGGTTTTACCTCATATCATGCTTTCCGGCCCAAAACTTGGACCGAACCACAAAAGGAGGGGGAGTATCCATTTTCATCAAAGATACCCACACCTCCAGGTTAGTGGCAACGCACGAAGCATCGGAGACTATCCAGGTGCAACTAACCATAGGCAAAACTGCCTTACAGTTTGTAGAATGCTACAGACCACCCTCTTAAACTCAGGAACCCCACACAGCCTTCCTGAAGACACTGGAGAGTATGAATGTCTCTCCAAATACCATCATTTTGGGAGACTTCAACTACCCAAACATAGACTGGGAACATTACTCAAGCCCCAACACTCTAGCCCAAAGGTTCCTAAAATTCATAAACTCAAATGCAATGGAACAACTAGTCACCATTCCCACAAGAGGAGACAATATACTAGACCTGATCATGACAAACATGGGGACAAAATGCTCCACACCAGAAGTACATCCCTCCTTGGTAAGATCAGACCATAAATTAATCTCACTGGAAATCCACATCCCGCCCCCACCCCCAGCACAAAAGACCACAGTGAAGAACTTCTCAAAAGCAAACTTCACACTTCTTAAGACTGAAGTGGTATCTTCCAAGGCCCCTGGGCCAGTGGAAACCACAACCCACACTGCTGAATCCTTTGCAAATGCCTTCTATGGGCACCTTCAAGAATGCATGGATCATGCAATCCCAAATAAAACCAAGACCCATTCCCCCAGAGGCAGGCGCCCGGTCTGGTGGACCCCAGCCATAAACAAGCTTTACAACAGGAGGAGGAAGCTACTACATGACAGAGCAAAATCCCTAAAAGGGAAGGCATCTCTGATCAGTACTAGCAAAAAACTACGATCACTCATAAAATCATCCAAGGCCAACTTTGAGAGAAAATCGCAAAAGACACAAAAGACAATCACAAGGCCTTCTTTAGCTATGTTAGAAACCTGGGTGGAAACTCCCAGATATGCTCAGAGTTAGTCCAAAATGACACAAAATACACTGAACCCACTGACATTGCTAACATTCTGGCAGACAGGTTCAGTGCAAATTTCTCCTCCCCCCCAAAAGGAAAAATAACTATCCCAGCAAAGTGTAGCCTCCCTAACATCTCAGATGCCCAGGTGAGAGCCGCCCTCTCTAAAGCTAAAAACACAGCATCAATGGGACCGGATGGTGTCCCGGGCTGTGTGCTACATGAACTCCAAGAGGAACTAAACCCACACATAAGGCTGTTGTTTAATCTTAGCCTTACTACAGGATATGTGCCCAAAGAGTGGCGTATGGCAACAGTGGTCCCACTTCACAAAGGCGGTGCATCTACGGACCCTGGAAATTACCGCCCCATAAGCTTGACGAGCCTGGTCTGCAAAGCTATGGAGAGGATCATTATGGAACTCATAAACAAAGACATTGGGGACCTACAAACATTGGATCCTACCCAATTTGGCTTTGTCAAGGGCAGATCCTGCCTTTTGAACTTGGTCGACTTTTTTGAAACAGTCACTAAGGCCATTGATGAGGGTAAGGCAGTTCACACAGCCTACCTTGACCTTGCAAAAGCCTTTGACACAATACCCCACTCGGGCATCATAGACAAACTCACCAGCTTAAATGTAAACCCATATGTCACAAGATGGGTTGCAAACTGGCTCAAGGACAGAACCCACAGGGTCAGAGTTGCTGGAGCTATGTCAGACTCTAAGCCAGTCACAAGCGGTGTCCCACAGGGCTCAGTCCTGGGACCCCTCTTGTTTGGCATTTATTTTTCCGAGGTACAGGCAAACATAGGAGGATTGTGGCTGACAAAGTTCGCAGATGACTGCAAACTGGGCCATAATTGATACTCCAGCGGACACAAACATCCTTCAGAGAGGCCTCATAGAAACGGATAATTGGTGTCAGAGCCATGGCCTTAAGCTGAACGCCAAAAAATGTATAGTCATACCCTTTGGGGAAAACAAGGTACCGACAAATTACCACATAGGCGGCAATCCATTAAACGGAAGAGGTAATCAGGGACCTAGGGACCCAGGTTGACAGTAACCTCTCATTTGACACTCACATTGCCAAAGTGGTTAGGAAGACCTTCTATATTGCCCACCTTATCATGAAGGGTTTCACATCTAGATCAAGAGAGGTCATTGTGCCCCTGTACTCTTCTCTTATCAGGCCAATGATTGAGTACAATGCCCCATTTGGGATGTATCTCACCCGACACCTGCAGCAGTTGGAAAGACCCCAAAAGTTCCTCACCAAGAGGATAAAGGGTCTTAAACATATGTCATATGCTGCCCGACTGAAAAAACTCCAGCTCTATTCAGTCGCATACCGCCTACTCAGAGGTGATCTGTGCCTGACGTACAAGGCCATGTCCAATCATGAATTAATGGACATGCTCCACCTCAGAAAATCCAAATCCATCAGAGCCACGAGAACAAGTGACTTAAACCTCAACACAGAAATAAATAGAATGTGCTGGAGGGACAGATTCATAACCCAGAGGCTCCCTACACTCTGGAACAGAATCCCAGTCCATGTTAGGCAGAGCCCCTCACTGACTCTATTCAAGAGAAATCTCGACGAGTGGATGGGAGATCATAGGTTTACCCCGGGGGTCATCTCTGTGTCACTACTAGACAAAGGCATAGTAAACTAAACCCTAAAAGGGTGTAGTATTCTCATCCTAAGGGGTGGTGTAAGCCACATACACTCTGGCTAGGCTTATAAATGCCCTAGGGCAGATAGCCTAGTACGAACCTATGAACCTATGAACACTGATATAAATAGAGAATTTTGCAAACAGTCTAATATTGCTTCTTTTTAGGCAGACAATTACATTGCTCTTTTAGCTAGGGAGGGTTCCCACAAGAATAGTTATTGAGCAATTATTGCATTAAAACAGTGTATAAAGTGATCTCTATGGTCCAGTTCATCACAGACATTGGTCTTTCAATATTTTTTGTCTGGAAAAGTGATTCTATGGAGTATGCTACAGAAATAATTAGCTCCATCTACATATTTAAGATGAGTCTACACCAATTTGTTCAAAACCTTTATTACTGAATCAACTGGCAGTCTCTGCTGCAGTGTGTTAAACCACAATGTTGAGTAAAGGAGGAGTATTTGACACTTTTAACATATTTTCCCATGCAAAAAAAGAGTTATGAGTTATGACTTTTACTGTCTTAAAGACCATTGACCGAGTATCTTTATTTCTTCACTGGAGAGAGAGCAGCCCTATGTTATAGACTGGCAATTTGGTGTAGGGCACAATTACATTTGTTCTTGTGGCAACTGTGATGTAGACTTTTGCAGCTGAGGCAGAGGAGTTGGTTGTGATTATCAGGTCTATGCTGATGCCAGAGACAATTTCTCTTCTTATGCAACTAACCAGGGAGGAAAATGCAATGACATACCTCAATGCTTAAAAATGATATTCCCACAAGCAGAAATGGGACCGGAATGACTAAGCAAGAATCCTCTCAATGACATTAACAGACAAATATGAATATCAGAATAATAATAGAGTTTAAAAAGCACTGCTACCTTAATCTGATTAAGGCTAAAAAGTTTCATAGCTGGACCTCTTCTCCTAACAAACTAGTAACATCTCGGTTATATGATTTAAATCATGTGCTTAACAATGGTTATATCTTGAGAGTGATTATACTATAAGTAAAAAAGAAATTTGGCCATTTATCAATTTGACAAAGCTTTACATGCTTCTTTAACAATGTGTTTGTTTCAAACTCACCATGAGGATACTGAATATCTGATCTCACTGGTAGAAACTGTCACAAACAAATACTATGTTAAAATCTGATCAGTGTAAGCCTGTGATAAATCCTGTGTAATATATTAGTAATAGAAAGTATCAACTGTAGACTTTGCTCGGTTGCTCTATTATGAGTTGCAGATGACTTAGAGTGACCTTGCAGGCATTCAACATTATCCAGAATTTTCATGGAAGAGGAGAATAAAAGATGTAGGTTGCCAGCAGCCTACAAAAGCATCATCAAGGGAATTAAATATAAAATATCACAGCCAGAAAGCGTTATAAAGCAGGAAATAGAGCAGTCATTATACCATGAACATGCAGCAAAGCAGGAAGAAGAAATGATTACTAGAACTAAAGAGAAGAGGCCTTTAACTGAAAGGTGCATTCCAAGCAATAAAGTCAGGAGGTGTGAGAAATACACAAACTGTGCAGAATTCCAAACTTTAAATCATGTTAACACAAAGCATTCCAGAAATTGAGAATTCAAAGCAGACAGTAAATGGTGAGAGGAAGAAACTTAGCAGTAAGTAAGATTTCACTATAATAGTAAAAGCAGAAACAACAGTAGCTGATCAGAGTTGTAAAAAAATTTCTGTCAGAGTAGGACCAAACCCTGATATGAAAGATGCATACAGCAATATCTGTTTATAGGGAATCAAGAGTAAAACTGAAGGTAAATACTTAGTAAAGGGAGAAATACCCAGATAAAAAAAATGAAAGGGCAGTGTTCAATCTCATTCCAACAGGGTGAGAGCAACTTATAGAATAAAATGAAATTTATATGGTGGTATTAACTAACACTGACACAAAAGAAAAGTAATATTAAAAGGAAAGGAAGAGTTATGGTATACTGTAATACAAGGCAACCTTGAAGAGTGCACTAGTGATATTCCTTTTGAGCCAAAAGACAGGAACGCTAAATAAATGAAGAAGAGTTCCATGAATGAGTTTAATATAGGAAAAGAAGAAGAGAAAATAAAGTAGGGTTGGCATCTAGCACTAAAGAATATTGGAAAGAATTGCCATTAATGGGAGAAGAGTAAGACACTGAGAGCCCAGTGCTTGTACTGATAGAGAAGAGGCAGAGCCTTCTATCTCATGACATGCTGACTTCTAAAAATTCGAGAGTTGGTAAGTTACCAGGTAAGGCAAGTAAACTTTAAAAAAACTACAATGGGAAGAAGGCATTCCGAACAGAGCAAAAGAACAACAGATGCAGTTTTAGGAGAAGAAACAGAACAAAACCTTTCCACTTCTTACCCATTCCATAGGTTACAAAATGATTTATTGCACAAAGTGAGTATGGACAAAGAAAGCAGTACTTTAACTACTGCTGCCCAAACTTTTAGAAACTTTGTGTGGAGGCTGGTATACAGTAATGTGCTAGGGGTATACCAAAGAATGGACAAGACAATAGCACAAATCCTAGCAAGGTTTTCCTGGCAAGGAATAATGAACGATGTTAAAAACCTTTGTGATGCAAGGCATCAGTGCTAGAAGACAGGCAAATAATACAGGCTTTAAAGATCTTTCGATTCTAATGTCTATCACAGAGGTGCCATTTGAAGGTATTCTATGGTCATTGTTCAACCACTGGTAAATCCAACAACATATTTCAATACATTCTAGTTATTCTGGACTGTGCAACTAAATACTATGACTATATATCAAGATGTATGGTTATTGCTAAATCTGTAGCTAGGGAGCTAGTCTTTGTATTGTCCATAATAGGAATCCATAAGGAAATTAGCAATAATCAGAGGGTTCAGTTTTTGTGCAGAATAATATGTGCCAACTATGCCTATGTTTTAAGGCCAAACAGTTAAAAATGGTAATGTGGCAGTGCCAGATGGGAGGACTAGCAGAGCATTTCAGCCAATCATTAGCATTCATGATGATAAAAGTTATTAAAGTAGATATTAACTGCTCCTAGACTTTGCCATCACATCTATTAAAAAAGTGCTGCAAGCCTCATCAGCGTTCAGTCCTTTTGAGTTATTATACAGAAGGCAGTCTCAATTACTTTTAGGTGATGCAAGAAAAAACTTGTAAAGAAGAAAAAACCTAATTTAAAACTGTCATAGAATACTTTGCAGAATTATACTTTGCAGAATTATAAGATAGGCTGAAAGTAAGGATTCTCATAGTATGGGAAATGATGGTAAGGGTCCAAGCTACTCATCTAGGGGTATAACATAAAAAATGAATGCACCGAAGGAAAAACAATAAATGAAACTATTAAGTTCAGGCATAGTTTATCATAAAACAGACAAGCACCTAGGCCAATGCCTTCAAAGAATAATAATAAAAACACACAAAAGAAACCATTTAAATATTTAAAAACACAATCAATCTAGCAATAAAATTAAAAAACAATGAGTTAATTAAAAATTTTAAAGGAAAATTCACGCCAAAATACTTTTCTAAGTGAACTCATTATTTAGAAAATGTGGTTATAAAGTATTAAATTTCATTATAAACAATGCGTCTTTACAAAAAAGACAGCAAGACTGAGGGAATTTTAAACTGGAGACCAGGCATTAGTTTTGGTTCCTTCAGCAGAATAAACAAAAATTTTAACAAATGAAATAAAAGAAAAAACAAAAATAAATGATGTAAACTATAAAGTTAGACTGCTACGAAAAGACCTGAGCAGATAAATGTATATATATAAATGTTATGAAGACATAACCTCTGTAGTTAACATGGCACCATAGACTGGTAGCTCTAGCGAAGAAAGAAAACTAACCCCAATGTCTGCAATTCAAGTAGAAGATACAATTCCTAAGCCACAAAGAACAAGAAATAAAATGCTTTGTTTTAAGGAACAAGGATGTATTTTGGAGCTGTTTGTCCTAACATACCTGATTCATTACCATACTCAGAACAGTCCAGTAAGAAAGGCAGAACAAAATGATAATGTAAGATGATTATGATGGCATTAACAGAAGTGGAACACAGTGAGTGAATCAAGCATACAGCATTAGCCCTAGTCTGATGAAATCATCATGTTCTATAATGATGTGGGGAAGCTTAATTGCATCTCCAGATCTAATTGTTACCCAGTGCCTAGGGTAAATTAACTCACAGAAAGTCTGGGGAGGGCAAATTTTCCTTAGTAAACCAAACTATGCCAAGAGGTACTGGCAAATTATCTTAACGACTAAAGATAAATAATAAACAAAAAACAAAAATACTTTTTCATCACCTCAAAGACTATTCCACTATACCATCCTCCCTTTTGGGTTGCATGGTATCCCCTTAACCATTCAGTGACTCTTAGACCTATTTTTAAAACCAAATCAGCAATATTTTGATGTTTACTCTTATAATGATATAATCCACTATGGTTATTGGGATTCCAATCTGACCAAGACTCAAGCTATATTAGATGACTTAAAACAAGTAGAGTTAACTGTTAATGATTGCTGAAACAGGATGGAAGATAAATATCTACAATATGCAATAAGAAACGGGATTGCTAAACTTCAAAAAAAGATAGAAAGCAGTGAAAAACTGACCTATACTAGATTCTAAAAAGCAAGTGAAGACTTCCTTGGGTTAGTCTGGTTATTAGCAGAAGTGTGTACTAGTTTTTTTTTACATTAGTATGTCCTTTCACACATCTAACCAAGATAAATGACCTCCGCAAAGGAAAATGGACAATGGAAGCTGATGTTGCTTTCAAGAGGTTGAAACACACATTGTGTCCAGAACCTGTAAAGTAGTTGCTGGATTTAACAAACCTTTTAAAGTTAATGCTAACACATCAGAAGCAGCACTAGTAGCAGTGCAATCACAAGTTTTGATAGGGAAGAGCATACACAACGTTTCTAAGTCAGAAAGCGAGTAGGAAAGAAGCTAAGCACTTCAGCAATTGAAAGAGAATCCCTAGGTATAAAGTGGGCAGTTGATACCCTAAAAGTACTATGTACTAAAGAAGGAATTAATTTCATAAAAAGACCATACAACCTCCCGTTTAAGGCTACAACAAGATGTGAAAGTAAAATTGTACATATAGGTCTTATCTTTGTTGTCATTAACATTCAAAGATCAGCAAAGGCCAGGTTTCACCAAACATGATATGTATGGCCTTTACTCCTTACCTATCCATCAGGCATGGCAACAAGGGCTTCATGCTGGGGGGGGGGGGGGGTATACAAATTTACCATAATGTTGTAGATCACATCAAATGCCAAAGTACAAGTGATCCAAAAGTCTTCAAAACATGCACAACTTAAAGATACTACCCTCAAAAAAAAAAAAAAGACAGTCTTCCCTTGCAGTTCTAAGCAAAGTTTCAAACTAAAGCAATGAATGAATATAACAAATGTCTCTCTTTTGAAATGTTGGCACTGAAAATGTCAAGTGCTGACAGGCTAAAAAAAAAAAAAGACCAAAAACCCAGGAAAAGAGTGAATTTTGAGGATCACTCTTTTTCTTTAAATTTCATTTGTGCAGGGGTCCAAGCCCTCCTGCAGCCCCTCATCTTCTGTATATAGCAACTCTGTTGAGTTCATATTCCAGAGAAAAGGAAATATTTTGAGAGATGTCGATCTCAGACTTGGTATATGTAATTATCTTTTCATCCATTTGGTCTCCTTGTTTCAGGAATCTCTGTAGTGCAGGGGTGTCAAACTCAGTCACATAAGGGCCAAAATAAAAACACATAGGCTATGTCGTGGGCCAAATTTTTTATTAATTTTTTTATTAAGATATATCTATGTATCTACTAAGACTAGTAGAAGACCATATCTCACGTCATCCTGGTGCATTAAATTCCATCAACGCCATAACTGTGTGCCTTAGCAAGGTGCATTAATCATGTTCTGAAAATAACAAAAAGCACAAAACAAACTGCAAGTGTACTATAAGCAAAAAAGTTCAAAAATAGTTTTTTTGAATACATTGAAATTTAGGTTTTGAAATTGCCCACCTACTTTGTTTTCTGGCCAGATGTCTGAGACCGTTTTCCCCTGGTCAGTGAGTCAATGTCTGGTTTTATGCCTTGTGCTGTGGCAACCTGCAAAACGGCATGGAGGTTTTCATCAGTGATGTGTGATCTGTGCCTGTTCTTGTTTAGAATCATTATTGAAAATATCTGCTCACACAGATAGGTGCTCCCAAACATGGACATAACATGGCCAGCATGAAGTCTTAGCTGTGGCATCAAGTCAGGGGGCAGTAGATGGTAAAAGTCCTCTATCTGGACATCCTGGAACTTTGCTCTCAGGCCACTATTAGCTTGAAGCTCTATCAACTCCATCTGAACGTGATGGGGTGCACTGTTGATGTTGGCTGTGAAAGGATTGGCAAAGATGTCAAAGCCACAGTGTTGTGCTCAGAAGTCAGAGAAGCACCAATCAAACTCATCAATTAACCGGCTCACTTTAGTAGCCAACTGAGCACAAGGAAAAGCAGTGGATAAGGAGGCTGAGATACTCTGACAAACAGGAAAGTGGGCAAGACTGTCCTGTTCTAGTTGAGACTTCCATAAGAGAAGTTTATACTGAAATGCTATGATCATATCAGACGTCTTCGTGATGACTTGTTTGTATCCCTGCAGCCTCTGATTCAGTTGGGCGAGGTGTTCTGTTAAATCACACATCATAGCAAAATCACAAAGCCAGGTTGGATCTGACAGGTTAGGCATGGGCTTTCCTTTACTTTGCATGAAAAGAGCGATTTGCTCGCTGAGCTCAAAAAATCATTTGAGGACTTTGCTCCTGCTTAGCCACCTTACTTCTGTGTGGTATGGCATGTCTCCCCACTCTGCACCTATCTCCTGTAAAAACAGCTGGAACTGGCGATGATTCAGACCACGTGCTCGTATAAAGTTTACTGTTTTTGTGACTGTGGTTATTATATTATTCATTTCAAGAACCTTACTACACATAGCTTCTTGATGGATAATGCAATGATAGGTAATCGGATGTTTGTGGCAGTCATTATTTAGCATTTTCTCCTTCATTAATCCAACCAAGCCTTTTTTCCTCCACACATTGCAGGTGCGCCATCGGTAGTTAACCCCACCAACTTTTCCCAGGGTAATTTAATATGATTTATGGACTTCTCCACTGCCTCAAAAAATTCCTTCCCTGTTGTCATTCCATGCATTGCAGCTACACCCAAGAGTTCCTCAGTGACAGAGAGGTCCATCTTCACTGCTTGTATAAAGATGAACAACTGCGCTGTATCAGTATTGTCTGTGCTTTCATCGACAGCTAATGAAAAAGCTGGATAACTGCGTGCCTCTTCAGCCAGCTGTGTTGTTAGATTTCCTGCAAGATCTCAATCTCGATCTTCAATGGTATTTCTTGACAAACTGATGTTTTGGAAAGTCTGCATCTGGTCAGGGCACACCTGCTCACACACTTTTAGCATGCATTGCTTCAAAAAGGCACCCTATGAAAAACACCTAGAAGCTCAGGCAATTTCTTCAGCCACAATATAGCTAGCTTTCACTGCTGCATCATTTTTTTCTGTAGCTTTAGAAAACATGTTCTGCTTTGATTGCAGTTTGTCTTTTAATTCTTGGACAACCTTATGTCTTTCATGAAGTGTATATTTAGCATACTTAGCTCCATGTTTGGTTTTAAAATGCCTACGTATATTGTACTCCTTCATCACTGACACCGCCTCATAACACAAAATACACACTGGTTTGTCTTCGCAAAGTATAAACATATATTCACTTTCCCATCTTTCATTAAATTATCTCCCTTTTGCATCAACTTTTCTTTTGAACATTTTGATTACCAGATTCATGGATGTTGGTCTTGGGAAGAGGTGCTCCGTCACGGATTATGCTCACCACCACCACATTAGAATCTAATGCTACCATTTCAGCAACTTCAATCTATCTAAACTAGGTAGGAAGTGCACCATCCTGCATCAACTTTTCCCTCGGACATTTGCTAGATTCACAGATGTTGGCCTTGGTTATAGGTGCTCCATGCAGGTACACAGGGATGGTGCTGACACAGCCCGCTGACGATCACTCTCCTCGCCACCACATGTTACGCACCATTCAGGCACACAGGGGTGATGCTGACACAGCCGTCTGATGATCACTCTCCTTGCCACCACATTACACACCATTCAGGCAAACAGGGATGACGCTGGCACAGCGCATCTTATATTAGCAAAGTCTGCTAAAAGATATAAGCTTTTTGGCTGCAGTGAAGCTTCCTTTTTATGACTGTGTGTGTGGATACTGCCAAATAAATACATAAAAATAAAAAAAACAAAAGAATACAACTTCTCTGCCATTCACTTCTTTTCAGCACTTGAGTAATTGCTGTATGACCCACTCAGGCACACAGGGATGACGCTGACACAGCCGGCCAGCTCTCTTCATCACAGGCCACATAAAATGTCCAGGCAGGCTAGATTTGGCCTGCAAGCCTTGTGTTTGACACGTGCTGTAGTGGGTCTGGACATTTCAAATAGTGACTATAGTGCACACTGCATAATAGAGATGATCTGGTTATTTAGGCAACAGAAAGCTAAGATATTAAGATTTATTTTCTGACAGCTTTGCCCAGTATTACTTGTGTTTTCATATGTGTGCTTCTCATTAATCACAAGACAACTTAATCTACTATTTGAGAAATAAGAAATGGATTAACTATAATAACTTGCACAATTTATTTGAATCCCTTCTTGTAGGTGACCTTTAAACAGTAGTAGTTTACATATTTTAGTATAACACCAGCTAAAGTGTCTCTTGTATCCATAGTTCTCACAAGGCACACACTACATTTTAAAATAGGACACAGTTTCCCAGTATAGAGTATGGTTTCCCTTCAGTGGCTATAGGTAGCTCTTAAAGCCTCAGATTGCATTAAACAAGATATGTAGATTTATGGTAAAGATTCCTAAGAATGAAAGTCACTATTTCACACTTCAAAACTACATCATCCCTATTGAGTTAAAAAATACAACAGCAACAGTCTCATACTGCTTACCTTACAAATCTCTCTATTTCAGCATCTGTCTCTCTTCTGATGACATAATTAGGGCCAATCCTATTGCATATGACTTGAGGAACTCCTGCTGCAACCCTTTTATCTTGTTCACTTCAGAGTCCTCACATGACAGAAGTATTACCACCTTTCCCATCTGGACCCCAAATATTTGGAATTTGAGTTTGGACTGCACTGTTTATTTTCAACTGATGTTTTTTAATTCATTTTAGTCTTTCTCATAGGCTGTAGCTCTAACCATTTGGTCCACTCCACTTACCCAAAACAAACAAGGTAAATCATTGTAAATTTTAAGATGATGCCTCAACATCAGCTCAATTCATCTTAAAGAAAACAAATCTTATGAATAAGGTAGGCAACAATTTGTTGTCAGAAATGCCAAAGGACATATAAATACCCTATAAAATACTATCACTACATATAAAGCACATTAGTTTACTAAATCAAATACAAGAATCATATTCAAGGTCCCATAATGCTGTCCAGGGTGAGTCTTCTAGGCAAATAATGGAACTTCTAGTTGTTCAGAAGCCTTATGCCTGCAGTGTCTGTCAATAATGTTAAATAGTAAACAGACTCATGGAAGGTGCAACAAAATCACTATAACCAAGCACAAAGCACCTCGGACCTAGTAGGTAGATCACAAACAGTTTAATAATAGCAACGCAACACAGAATTAACGCTAGCAATGTTGAAAAAACATTTTCGTCTTTAACTTCATCAGATGAATTCATTCACTTGCATTCACTTTTTATAAACCACATAATTAACAATCATCCAATATCCTCAGCTTTGCATTTAACTAATAAAAGCTTTGCAATTAAATAATACAAGCTTATTAATATACACTTCACTTCCTTTCATGAGCTGTATGTGAATCATTAAAAATGTTTTCCATTCAATAACAAATATAAATCAATAATAAAACCACATATAACATTTAAATCAAATGTGTGGATATCTGTATGTATTCTTTCAAATTTAATAAAATACTTATTGTTTAAAAGAAGTTTTAATTTGAATAACTCTAATAAAACAACTTGTGGCTCCCTCTACTGGATATCTGCATAATTACAAATAACAAAAATGTACATGTATAACACTTAAAAAATTCTCACAAGCTAACAAGTCATTAAAATATACTTAAAACAGTGGAAATATGTTTATAACTGTAAATCTCGACTTTAAAACAGGAATAAGAGATATCATATCATTGAGACCTGGAACTTTACTGGCTTCTAACATTATTTGCCATTTCATCTCTCTATATTCCACTAGTGTCTCCCACATACCACCCCTAGGGTCAACAGCCACTGTTTCTAAAATAAAGAACTGAAATTCTGCTTGTTTACAAACAGTACTATGCTTGTATAATGCATTATTTTCACTTCTAGTCCTAACATCATAAAGGTGCTCATAAATTCTTTGCTTGAGCTTCCTTTCACTCTTACCAACATAAAACGCATCACATTTTTTACATAGAACTAAATAAATAATACCTTTAGTATTACAATTTGCAAAGGTACTTAAAATCAACTTTCTTTTCCTTGCTTGCAAGTATATTGATTCTCCTGTTACAAGGTGCGGACAGTAACTACAGCTTTTGCACTTAAATAAACCTTTTTTCTTTTTAGTTCCTTTTTCTAAACTGTGTCTATGCGCACCCCTTTCCTGTATACCCTTACTATTATTACCTCTCCTGTATATATACTTTAATTCATTGTCAAAAATGTGATTTAAATCCAACAGTTTTGCAAAATTTTTCCATTCTTTGTCCACAGTTCTTCTGACTAGTCCTGACTGACCATCATATGTAGTTATAATTCCTGAACTATAATTGTCATTTGTATTTTCATTGTTCCTTTTTTGTATAACAGCTGCTTCCGGTTTACCTAAAATAGGGGCAAATCTACCTCCCCTTTCACCAGAAACTTCTTTACATATTTGGTCAAACAACTCACCAGGATGACCCCTGTTTAAAAACAACTCTTTCAGTGCTTGACACTCAGTAACAAACATGTTGTCATCTGAAGTCATTCTACTCAAGCGTACTAATTGACCCTTTAGTACACCCCTCTTTTAATGGGGTGGATGCGAACTAGTGTAGTGCAAATATGAGTTCGAAAAGGTCTCCTTTCGATATATTTTAGACATAAAACCTTCATTGGTCCTAACTATATTAACATCCAAATAATTTACCTGTTCATAATCAAAATTGTATGTAAATTTTAAAAAATTGGTTGTTCCATTAACATAGTTAACAAACAACTTAAAATCATCCTCATTTCCTTTCCATAAACAACACAAATCATCTAGAAATCTGCCATAAAATGTCCACTTACTATTAAAAACTGAAGTTAATATGTATTTGTTTTCCCAATAGGCCATTATAACATTAGCATATGCATGGCAACACCCCTAGACTGCTTAAAATATTCTCCTTCAAAAAAAAATAAAATTATTTTTCAACACTACTTCCATTAACACTAAAACAGTTCTAAAATCATTGTATGTAATTTCATTGAAACCCACCAGCATTTCCTCAAACCACTCTAAACCTGCATCATGTGGTATACTTGTAAATAAATCTATAACATCCAAGGTACCAAATGCTACTTTGTCAGTGCACAAAATATTGTCTGACCTTCTCAGAAATTCCCAAGAATCTTGCAGTATATTAGTGTTGTTCATCACTAGTTTTTTCACCTTTTTGTCAATGTATTTTGCCAAAGGTGCAGTCATTGAACCTTCTGCAGAAACTATTGGTCTTAAAGGTGGATCATTAACATTCTTGTGTACCTTTGGGATGCCAAAAATTGAGGGTGCCTTGGGTTTCTCTACAGTCTCTGCCACTCCCTCACACATACACACAACACACACACACACACACACACACACACACACACACACACACACACACACACACACACACACACACACACACACCACTTTATGATATTGTCCCCTTACACAATTTGTTTTTTAGAATAAAGCTGTGCATCACTTTTGGCTTCCCAGGCTCACTTGGCATATCTGAGCATTTATTTTCTGTCCCTGACACCACCACTGTCACCAGTGCCTGCTCTGTCCTTCTGGCTTATACCTATGATATAATACTTTATTCAACTTGCCTCAGTCATTATGCTCTTTTGATCACATTATGTACAAGTTTACTTGTGTACTTTAAACAGATGCCCATGTATGATACACTGCTGAGCTGGTGGCATCAGGACTAGTATACTGCTGCTGTGAAAATCACTCTTTCTCTACAATCAGACATTTTTAGTCTAGTCATAATGTCTCTTCTGGTATTTCTCTATATCCTTAGCCTTACTTACTACTATCCCTATATTCCTTCCTAATTTAATCTAAAGAAATTCATCAGATATGAGTAGATCCAGATTCCTAGTTAAATTAATGTTACCACAATCTTCACTACTCTATATCTTGTTTTCACCAGCTGTATTACTTTTATTTAAACTATGCCTAAGCTCTCACAGTGGTCATTATTTTGACATTGGACAGTCCTTTCTCATTCTTTTCCCCTGTCTTC
Source organism: Protopterus annectens (assembly GCF_019279795.1). Lineage (NCBI taxonomy): Eukaryota > Metazoa > Chordata > Ceratodontiformes > Protopteridae > Protopterus > Protopterus annectens. Next base: position 975,527,033 of record NC_056741.1, on the reverse strand, counting down.
TAAATCAGTCCTTCCAATAATGTTTTACATTTGCAAATTACTGTACTTTTTCTCCTTTGCTATTGTTAAACTGGAACAAGCTATGACAAAAATGCAATAATTATTTAAAAACCAAAGAAAAGTGTGCAGTACATCTCCCACCTCTCCCAACATGTATGTTTAACTCTTTATAAAAAGTATGCTGACTCAAGCATGATGTCCAAATGACTGCAGTGTCTGAGATGTAGACATTAGAAAAATAAGTCCCCTGTCACTGTAATAGGCATAAGTAGAAAAGTTATGAATAGTAAAATCTATTTTCATTATAAAGGCAGTATTAATATGCAAACTGGTTCTATGTGATGATATACCACTTCCCTTAATAAGGAATGACTCACACATTAAGAACAAGCCAACTACTTTACTTTGCATTTTACAATTAGCACATGAAAGAAATAAGATCATATTGGTCTTCTGAATGTATTTTGATAAGGAAGAGACAAATGACACAACAGTGAATCAAAAACTTTAAGGAAAAGCACACAGAATTGTGAACTAGCAGTAAAGATATTCTCTGCACTAGTGAGCTCTGCCTGGTCAATAGCATTACTAGGGGAGTAGTGGACATATGTAAAACAAAGGGTATGACTTTTCACAATAAATAGTGTAAATGTTAATTTCTGCATGAAGGGCACTACATCTCAAAAATAATAAGAACTCTTACAGTGACTAAGAGGGTGTGAATCATTATGGGAATATCAGCAGATGTACTACTCTGAATAATGGAATGTGATATACTAGCAAGCAGAATTGGTTAAAAATAGCAGTGCTCAGGATGAAGGTCCTGAGTACTGAGTACCTCGGCCAGAAAAGAATGTCATAAATATCATGATACAGCTTATCTGTACTGACTTATTACCAACAGACATTTGTGGAGAAAAACAAATATCAAATACCATATCACCATCATGTTAAATGTATTCAGTGAAGCATTTGCACATTCATTACTTGAGAGGAGGGTCTGTCAAGCTATTATTCCTGATATTTGACTGAGGGAACTATTTCTGAAGTTTACCTGAAGTACTGTTAGTTAACTTTCATTTCATTGTGGAAGCCATCTCTAAGAATTAAAACAAATTGATTTGTCTTCAAAGTATACAAAATATTATGCAGATTTAAATCTACACAATTATTCCAACTAAATGCAGAGGGTGTATTTATTAAAAGTAATACTGAAAGTCCTTGATACGTTTGTTGAGATATGATAGCAGCCTGTCAACTGTAGATTAAGAAAACTAGAAATAACAGAAAAAAAACTTGACAAAATTAATGAAAGGTGTTTTTTCTGACTTTTACCAAAATCGTTCTGCTGACCATGAGGCGAAATTAAATAAGCAATACCCAAGAAGATGCTTCGATTCCTATGTTAGATTATTTGTCTTCTGTGCATGCGCAGGACAGATGACCCTTAACGTATTTAACAAACTGCATTAACAATTGCATTTGCTCTTATGCACTGAATTATTATTAAGTATAAAGGGATATGATATGATAATGTTCAAAATCAAGACTTTTCTGACTGCTGACATTAAGAAATTTCTCATTTGACTGAGATTATCTTTATGCAGCATACCAATAGCTATATTTAAAATGCAATTTGCAATTTTTTTAAAGTAGAATATTTTCTATATTTCAAAAGGTGTGACAGGCATGCAACCACAAATATGGAGACCTGTTGAAGTAACTTATCATAAATTGCTCTCTAGTACATAAAATGTCACTTGCACTCTAGTACCTTTTTGCAAACATTTCAGAAATGGATAAAAAACAAAGTTGTGAATGAATAACTAAAAGATTCCAGCAATATGGTTTCCATAGCTATATTTTTTTTTCCAAAGGAATTGTCAGCCTGTTGGCAAACAAATAGATGCAGTTCTGTCTGCAACATGATTGTGAAACCGTGTAGTTTGAATTGATGATGGGGAGGTATGGGGAGGTACAAACAGCTATGGGTGTTACTGATCCTTAAAGCACTCCCTAACATAGTCGTAATCTGAATGTTAATATGCAAATATTTCTAATTTTGATAACTGTCAGTAGAAACATGCATTAATACTTGCATATGTGTGTGCTGCAGCCACCATGTTTAATAATATTTTGTTCAAGCCACTTTGCACTTTCAGGTAAGTCACACTGCTCATAATGCATGACTGTCTCTTATAAACATATGACATGTAATATTAAAATTGTCTTATTTTACCTTATGCATACATAGGAAATGAATATTCCTAAATCTGCCAAGTAACTGTGTTGTACTTGCATTATCCATGGTTACATATCTTGTAAAAGTTTACAATTGAACAATTGTTCTTGTACTGATGTAGTCAAACTGTAGCTCACATTCTTAACTGCGGGAATGAACAAACAAAATGTATCTCTGGATGTTATTATGTCAACAACCTTTGTTTAGTGTTATTTTTATAGCACCACATTGTGTTTGCATAATAAAAACAAATATTAAAAATATGTCATTTTTTTTCTAAAATGTTTTAAACATTCATTGATGCTTCCTTGAATGTATACAATCTCCTGTTCCATTGCATATCCTTAATGCCACATGCCAGCTTATAGATGATACTTTGCTCCTAAATGCAAACCATAGGACTGTCAAGATGTTAATGTTGATATACAAAAAGCATATTTATAACTACCAGTCGAAACAAACATCAGTATCTGTAGCCCCATGTATGGTAGCCACATGTATTTAGCATAATTGTTTTCGTACCATCTTGTATTTTCATGTAATCATAGTTCCAAAAACACATAATTTTCTGCTACTGCATTACTTCATTGTATATCATTTGATAATATTTAACTGGCAAATACAGTGGCCTGCGGATTCTTTTCAAACATGACACCAGCAAAAGGGCTTCAAAAATTCTAAGGGCATTATAAGTATGCATATATTTAAATAACAAAGGAGAATAATTTAGTATACACATGGTATAGATAAGAGAATTATGGAGCTCTTTGACAAAATTTGCAAAGCAATGAAGATACAAAGGAATTCATACAACAAAGAATATACATTTCAATGCACATGACAGAGAGAACAGAATTATATATTTCCAAAACTGACCTATGACAATTTAGCATGTGGCATTATGGTATTGTATAGAAACCTGGAAAATGTAATAACTTTATTCTGATTAAATCATTCAGTGTAAGAGACAGAACATTTAAATTACTCACAAAAAAGAGTAGCTGTAGTGAATGTGTGAGAAACAGAGAGGATGTAAAATACAGTAAGAGGAAAGAAGGTATTAGTCAGAGATTGGTGAGTGTGAAAGCTAGGAGGCAAAGCTTTAATATCTGTGTGAACAATGAGAATGGATAAGCTGCAGCATTTGGTATTTACTTGGACACACAAACAAATGCGCATGCACATGAAAGCAATACTTAGCACCTTAATGTATCTCAGCTTGTTTCTAATGATAAAGCAAATGTCACAACACCAAATTAAACACAAGGTAAAGTCTGAAGAATCAACCACTATGCATACTGTCTATGGTAATATATTTCTGCTTATTTCATGCACCACAACTACAAATGTTCCTGCCCTCAGTCACTAATCTGCCACAAGAGACAGAACAGAGAGGAATGTTTGACTGACAGTTCTGGAACATTGTCTAAAGAATAGCATTTCATCTTATTCCAAATGCATTAAGGCATCAGAATCATTCACTCACATTAAAGACATCCACAATGTGGAGATCATGCTAAGTTTGACTGAACATAAGAAAACAGCAGTCCATACAGTAATCTATTACAGCTAATTTACAAGAGTATCAAAAGGTTACAACCTCTTACCTTTAAACACACAGATTGTAAGCTATTATGTTTATAAAATTCTATTTCGGTTTGTTTCCAATAGTATAGTGTTAAGAAACTACTTAATGAACAACAATACATTTTTGAATAAATGAGACAGACCAAATCTAAAGCATATAATACATCTTATATCTCATCTTGTTTAAAGGAAAAAGGTAGCAATCACTTCTACACTCAGTCTACACAGTGGCACTGGGGCACTGTAGAGAAAGGTCCAGTTGGTTTGATTAATGCAAGAATCACTTTCCATAATATACTATATAACAGCTTTTAACAAAAATGTAATGAATGCAATAACTCCCCTTCCCAAGAACCGCAAACATGTAAGGGTGTAGTGATATATTTTAGACTGTATCTAACAATAACAGAAAGGTCACAACCCCCACAAAAAAGCATTATGAATTTAGGTAAAGCAACATTTGCCTAAGCAAATGTAAACAACACTCTTCAAACTATATGCATATCAGCTTGTTTCAAGCACAGTAAACCATTTATCAAACAAATCATCATGAGTAATAAAGATGCCACTGAGAGAAAATAAAACACATTTTGCTGACAAAACAAAAAAGTGTCATGGACCACAGTAATAATTTGTAGCATGTTTCGATCACTAATATGAAATGAGTGATCATACAAAGAATTACAAATGTCAATCAAGGCATTCTAGCTTGATTTAAGTGAAGACAGAGAGGGTATAAACACCCTCCATTATTCAAAGAAACAATATGCCTTTTGGTGTAGTGTTTATTTATGAATGTAGGAATGAAAGTGGGATGACTCTGACTAATGTATTTCAACTCGTTACATGTACAGTGAGCCAGTAAAGCCTTCTTTTCATTAATGGCAGTGACAGTGGCAGTGAAAAGCAAACATATGACTGGCCTAATGAAAATGACAATGTTCATAGTAATATAGCATCACAAATTGTACAATAAAGGCAGTAAATTAACCCACAGTATGTTATATCAAGTGATACAGGCCAAAGTAATGCATTTCAGCTTCTCTCCAACAATGTACTTAGGCACCATGACCTCCAAACACTAATGCTTTTGGATGCAACAGAAAGGAAAGCATTGCTGTCTGCACAAATGCATTTAGCTTGTTTCAAACAAAGTAAGCAAACTCTGTACGTCTGACAATAGAATTAAAAGTGTCATAGGGCAGACCAAACATATCTGACTGACAAAATGATTATGACAATAGTGAACAGTGATGTGTTACAGGTTGCGAAAAACAGTAGCAAAAAGGCAAGCCTTCCCAAACTCTAAAATCAAACTGAAGAAGCATTGGCCACAAAATGTATGTTATTTTCCTAAAGCACTCTGCACAAAGTAAAATATTTCTGCTTTTTTCACACACTAAGCCACCAAAGATATAATGGCTGTGTTGTAGATAGGGCACAGCCAAGAAGCAAGGCAGTCAAATACTTCCTCACATATTCCCTTACAAGAAAACATGAAGAGCAATATGTATATTATATATTATATATTTAATAAAACAAAGCAAGCATCAAAGAACAAAGTAGGCATTTTTTAAGAAATTAAGCCATTATAAAGAATCATAGGAATGTCGTGTTATATAAACAGGGCAATTTCAAACAAATAGGCAAAACAAATACATAAATAAATCAATCAATCATAAACTCATTATGTCATGGATTCCTGTCTGTGAAGTAATTACGTTTTCAGGCATAGGTGTCTCCAGAGTGACGATTATTCCATGGACCCATAGGAGTAGTTCCTTTATTTGTAAGTTGCACCATGTATGACAGTTTATATATTTTATATCCTTGCATTGTTTCCTGTTAAAAACAGGTCATAAAATAAGTACATGGCCAAACATACAATAGTTGTGTTGTTTATCCATTTTCAGATTATATTCAACTGTGAAGGCAAAATGATTTAACGGAAGCTTCAAGAGAAGATTTTTGTCTTAATTTCACAGTGAGATGTAGGCATCTATGCAGTTTTGTTCACTTTCAAATGCACAGTATGGTGAATGAGTGCACAATTAAAATTTCTGTCTACACCCCCTTTTAGAAGCTGTCCGCTCCTTTACTTACTTATCTTATGACTTTTGTATCTGCTTTCCTCAAGTATATAGTTGGTGATACACTGTTGTTCCTGAGTGACAATCGATTGATCAAAATGCTACTTGGGTATTAGGCAAAAACTCTCTCGAAAGTGGCCAGTAATCTTTATCATGCCAGACTTTGTAGTGCGACTCTGTTTAGTGCAATGATGCAGACTTAATAGTGAGCTACAAATGTCACAACATTGGTGACTGAGCATGGTGGTATGCATATGCCACAATGAAAGCAGAAGTGTGAAGTTGCTGGAACAATATATATCAATCATATGGAGCTGGAAGAAGTGGCAAATGGTGTAGAGAGTTGCTGACATAGCACCTACAAACTAAATGCAAACTAAATGTTTTTTTTTTTTTTTTTTGATACAACAACAAAATATAAACTGCCAAATGACTCTTGAGTAGGGCAGTGATACTTGTTTTTCTCTGTATCATCAGAGGTCAGCTGATTTGGATACTGAAGAAGCACATACACACAAGAGAAGGCAGGATCAGAAAACAAAGTAGTTCTTGAAATGTCCACAAAAGAAAAATGCCATTCCTATAGGATGTGTGTCAAAGAGAAGTAACCAAACACTTTTGAAGAACCATTGGGGATACCTTACAATCTATGGTAGTTTCAATGGTTCTTCAAAGGAGTGTTTGGTCATTAACTCATTAAATATTATTTCTTGAAATATTGCCAGGGAAATTACTGCATTTTTAAATGGGAGCAATTATTACTGAGTGATAAGCAACAAATATAGCTAACTTAGTTATGTGTATGTGTATTACATCTTTATGCAGTGGTGCACCTAGCATATTAGACTCCATTAATATAAACCGGAATCGGAGCTGAGAATTTTTTTAACACTCTCCTCCAAGTGGAGATTTTTTTAAACACTCCCCTCCTCTATGACAACATTTTCAGTAATAATTATGTTGATAAACAAAGGGATTGCTTCTATACCTAGGAAATGTAATTTTCTCCCTTTACTCAGCTCTCCTTAACCAATCATTGAGTATAATGCCCTTTTGGCATGTATCTGCCCAAACATATGCAACAACTTGAATGCCCACAGAGATACCTTAAAAAAGGGATAGAAGGCCTAAACAGCATGTCCTACATGGATCAACTCAAAGCACTATCATTATAATCAGTCTCTTACAATCACTAAGAAGTGACCTGTGTCTGGCATACAGTGCATCCTCAGACCCATTACTGATAGACTGACTGCATCTACAAGTCAAACTGTATCAAAATATTTGATTCAGGGCCTAAACCTGTTTTGCAAAATTAACAGGATGGTTTGGAGGGACAAGTATACCTTGCAGACTAATATGCAACTGCACTGGAATAAATCAACATAAAGCAAAATCAGAGACATTCTACAAAATCATGAACAGTTTCAACTTGTTTTCACAAATACAGCACCCAGAAAGTAAATGTAGTATATTCCTTGTAAATCCACACTAGTCATGTAATAGCAGACTGTAAGATAAGCAAACAATAAGAGGTAACTTGCAGACCAAACATATTTGGCAAAGACATGAACATGCTGTAAAACTGGAGACAAGTTTCAAATGTGTTTTATACAATGACTGACCAAAGTAATATTCCAATTTATTTCATACTAATGCACACTATTCCTTAATGCCTGACTTTAAACTGAGCACAAGCTATGTCATCCACAACACATCTAGCTAACCCTCCCTCCCAAGAAAAATAGCCCATAAATATAACAAATTATTTTGTACATGCATACTAGCCATCCCATAATACCAGACTTTAAGCAGTGCGAATGAAGAGGACAAGTTGTTTTCCACAGAACAGCTAGCCCCCCCCCCTCACAAAAAAACACATAATGACACAATAGCCAATCTCTGAAATTCTCAAATGAAAAGGACCAAAGTACTGCCACAGTTGCCACCCCCTCAACCTCTCCCCCCAAAAGCATAACTATTTCAAATTATTCACACAAATGCACACTACCTAGTCTTAATAGTAGAATTTAAACTGAGCAAATGCAAGAACAAGTTACTTTAATCCACAATCCAGCTAGCTAGCCGCCCACCCTACATATGAAAGAGCAGTAGAAAACATTTAAATAAACAAATAAATAAATATCCAATTTCAAAACTTTAAACTTTCATTTCACCCATAACATACCCAGTGTAGTCTAGCCAATCCACCTACCCCCCAAAAAGAAAACATGTTTATCTACTCATTTTAAAACAGAAAACAAAATGCCTACCTTTAGTCTGGTAGACCACAATACCCTGACTGTGTATTGACTTTAACAGGAACATTGGTATGGCTAATTCAGTTAAGCAACAACAAAGAAATTAACTTTCAAATTTCCACAATCCCCAACACCACCACAACATTGTGGTTCTGGAAACTGCACTCTGCCTGGCCTTGCTTTTGGCATGTCCTACCATATCATTTGTGCTTTGTTTGCATTGTGCCAGACATCTGCTTCTGCTTCAAATTGTATTGATTTCAACAACTATCTGGCTTCATAATCAAATAAAAACACTCCGAGAGTGTGAGACTTCATACAAACCAAAAGAAAATAACAAAAAAATGCCACTGTCAGCTGTAACAACAGTCTGTAAGTTTTAATGTTTAAAAACACCATGTAAACACTTAACACTTTCACCCAGTATCTTCCTGGGCATCTTCAGAGTGTCTATTTGGCTCCATTCTTTGCTCCTCTTGGCTTGTCTGGTCCCCTTTTACCAAACAGCAGTTTGTCACATATCCTAAGTACTGCTATGAGTATATGATTTTTGACATAGTTAATGTTATCACATCTGTACCCAGATCCCTTATTCTCCATCTGTACTATACAAGAAAAAACAAACAAAGAAAAACTGACTACTGTCAGACACTTGCCACAGTACTGCCTGCATGACATCAGCAGTTAAACTACTGATACATTGGCCTGCTATTCCTGCCACTAATGCAACTGTAGAAACAATCTAACACAAATGTGATTTCAAAGACCACAACTTCAGATTATTCAATACAAAAATGCAGTACTGTCTGCCAATGACAGGTACTCCTCCCTCAGTGACATTAATCAAGCAACACTTTCACTGCACATCTCTTTCTTTCTTATGCACAATAAACACTGTCAATTTCATTAACAAGGTCTAAATTGCACAGACAATAACTATGATGTATTGTTCAGTTATTACACTTCCAATGCACTTAAGCACATGTTAAACAACTTGTGACAAGTTCCCCATAATTAAACACTCATTCAATATAAAACATACTACAGGTCACAATGGATTGCAATTGATCTTTAAAACATTATGACAGGAGCTATTAAATACCCTGTTAATAACTATTACTTATTTTATAAACTTTTTCTTACTTTTGGATGCCTGAGATATCCAGAAGTAATTTGTTGCCTATTAATATAATGCTGGAATTAATTATGTTGTAAATATGCTGAAAGAAAAAGCTTGCTTAAATGCAGACACAGAGTTTAGTAATATGTGATCAGCAGTCATACTAAATGAACATGGCTTGGAAAATAAGGAACCTGCTGAATGGACATGTTTCCCTTAGAGACTAAAAAACAGGATGTATGCAAGAGCAAAAATGTAAAATCTGCTTTTAAAGAATGGACAATGACACTGTGGCAATGTGCTTCCTCAAAAATATGTTTTCTGCATGAAAAACAGGACATGGCACAAGAACAGATGTTTTTATACAAAGATCCAAATAAAATACAGGATGTTCACACTGTCAGAAAAGCTGATCTCTGACAATGTGTTTTCTCAAAAATATGTTTTTCTGCATGGAAAACAGGATATGCTTATCAGCATTGACACAAGAACAGATGTTCTTATACAAAGATCCAAATAGAATACAGAACAATGTGTTTCCTCAAAAATATGTTTTTTTTGCATGAACAACAGGACACTGTTACAGGATATTCACACTGTCAGAAAAGCTGGTCTCTTACAAGACATTGTTAAACAAGGAAGCTTAGTATTGTTTCTACAGCATAAGCAATTCTCCAAAATAGAATACCAAGAGGACTAAAACTGTATATAAAGAGCTGTATAAATCCAGTTATGTTAGAGGTATGGTAGGGACTCATTTGTCCTAAGGTAAATGTTATATCTCTCACATCATCTGTACTATATGAGAAGTAAAGTTGGAACAGTATTTTAAGCTGCAACGTTTGTCCAGTTTGATTTATTATAAAAGTTATTGGTTACTGCTGTTAAAGATAAGTGCTGCAAAGTATATTCTCTCATCAGTGTATATTCTGCAAGTTTCTGTATGCAACAGACTGTGAATGCAAATATAACCAGACTTTGAATTTTAGCAGAATCCAGCCAGCAAGACCGAGTGTCTTAAGAACACCTCAAATCCATCCCACAGCAAGAAGCAAGCAGCAAGTAAGAATCAATGTAATTTTTCAATGGCAAGCTAGTCTGCATTTGAACCTACAATCTGCAATTCAAACAAAGGTGGAGTGATGGTAAGCCCTGCAGAGGGTCACTTCAGTCAAATTGCAGTAACTAACATTTGTACGTATGTGTAAATCCTAAACAGAAGTATTCCAGTTTATGCAGCTTGCAGTAGTAAAGTTTTTTAGACGTCTACAATTGAGACTAGTTCAAGAAATTCGCAGTGCCATAAATTCTTCAAGAAAAGGTGAATGTCCACTAGCACAGTAGTCCGCTGCCTGTTGTGCTTCACCAGCTTCTCAAGTGACTCTGAAAAATTTCTAGCCATCTGCAATAACAGCTTGATCACCTGTTTTCTTGCTAACTGGTAAGACTTTTTTCTGTGTCACATATTTAGTGTGGATGATGTTAAACAGTTTGTATATTCTTAAGATAGTTTATTCATAGACAGTTTGTATATTAGACAGTATGGATATTATTTATAATTCATGCAGGAGTAAACCAAACTTTAGTAAATTGCTATGTTGGTATACACAGCACATTAGTAAATGTAAAACCTTATTAAGGCAGGTTGATAGTAAGGCATTATGCAAATGTATTACAATATTTGACTGGTATCTCAAAGAAAACCATGTGAAAAATGACAAATGTTTAGTGTGTGCTTCAACAAAAACTGCATTTTGTGTATTATGCCACAAAAAAGTATTGTATCATATTGCTAAAAAAAAAATAGACTGTAAAGACAGATCTGTTCATGATAAAGAATTAACTAAGGATAAAGTGTTTCCATTACATTCTGATGTTGAACAGTTATGTCCTGTCACCACATGTGAGTCAAATCAGTTACTGATAGAACCCTTAGTACATTTTGTTACAAAGGAATGTAGTAAACTTCTAAAAGACAGACACAATGAGTTCAGGAAGCTTAGACAAGTTATACACACATCTTTTCAAAAGTGCATAGGAGTTTCAAATTCAGCAGAACAGCTTACTAAAGAATGTCAGAAAGACCATGCAACATTACTGGAAATTCAACAGCAGTTGCAGGATAAAGGAAATAAATTAGCTGAACTGACAAAGACTGGGAACTTTCTGCATACACAGTTAATCTGTGCAAAAGAAATATATTTTATAATATGTTTATGTTTTGAAAATGGTTAAACATTCATGGTAGGATGGTAGGATCTGATGTCTGGACAAATCATTCTTAAATGTTTTACTTTCATTCAGTTAAAGCAAGACATCTATCAGTACTACAGTAAAGTAAAGCGTATGAATGCCATTCATTAGCATAGTCAAAAGGTAAACAAAACTGTTCTAGTGTATTATAATATATAGATTAAATAAAAATAAATGAGTAAAAATTTAAAGTCACAAGACATGACATGCTTGTATAAAGATATACATATACAAGACAGATATGCATGTGTGTTCTTTTCATCTAGAGTACATCTGTTACAATACACAAAAATAACAGGCAGACAACAGCAAATATAAATAATATAAATATAAATGTGTTGGTTAAACTAATATCTATTTTGTTTTTTACAATTTGTTTATAATTATATAGTAACACCAAACAGTTAAAGTTCTGAATTTTAAAAAGAAAATCACAGATGGTATTATTCAAACAGTTTTTGTAAAATTAATGGCAGGACAGTTAAATAGATAAATAAATAAAAAATACTGAAATCCATGTAATCTAATTGTAAAATAATGTCTATGTTGTATAAATGCATAGTTATGCAAATCACAATCACATTAAAGGAAAAATGCCAAAAGAATTAACTATAGTTTACAGAATATAAAATGTAAGCTCAGACCTTCCTAGACTGAATGAAATGTTACAGGAAATGCTGGAAAGATAAGATAAACAACAAGACTGATTGCCAGATAAGTAGCTTGAGTTTTTCTAAAGCATCATTGTTATTAAAACATAATTGTTAAAATGTTTAAAGGCAACACTATTTGGTAATTGTCATAAAATGCCACAATTGTGCATAGATGTCACTGATAATCTGTTTGCAAGTAACTGTTAAAAGGACAAAAAAAAAAACCCTCAGTTGCATCAAGTACAGCCAGCAAATGGGCTATAGTATATATACAGTTCAAATCAATTGTGCAGGAGGGTGTAAATACCTACTAGAGGTAATATACAGTGAAAGCTTTATTTAGTAACCTAATAAAATAAATGTATAACCAAAGTGTTGGGCTGACATACATTCTATTCTCACAGCATAGGGCAGGTAAACAGTGCTGAAGTACTACAGGGGGAGGGGTACTTTCTCAGTTTTACACTGACTGTATAAGGGGGAGGGGCACTTTCTCAGTTTTACACTGACTGTATAAGCAGTACTGCACAAGGGTCTGAAATAAAGCTACAGGAAAAATAAACAACAAGGGTCTGAAATAAAGCTACAGAAAAAATAAACAACAAAGGTCTGAAATAAAGCTACAGAAAAAATAAACAAGAGTCTGAAATAAAGCTACAGAAAAAATAAACAACAAGGGTCTGAAATAAAGCTACAGAAAAAATAAACAACAAGGGTCTAAAATAAAGCTAAAGGAAAAAATATCTCATTCCTTCTTGACAATACTCTTTTATGGGGGAAAAAACAGAAATTAGTATATTAGAAATATTGGTAAACTGGATTAAACCTGACAGGATAAGATATCTTACAAGTTGTTAATAGCTATCATAATGGTTATTATTGTATTGTTTAGTATTAAATTGTAATAAAAAAGAACAGAAAGTCCCAGGAGAAAGATCAGCTGAACACTTTATTCACAAAAAATAAACGCTATTAGAACCATGCGTTTTCGTCTCACAGACTTCATCAGATTTGCCATGTGACTTAATCTTAGTACTTTTTATACACATTTAAATTAATGTAGAACCAATCAAAATTTCGCCATTTAAAATAGCCATATGCAGTTTATAAAACCGTAACATCTACTCAATTTAAAAATATATAAATACCATATTTTTAAACTGAGTAGATGTTACGGTTTTATAAACTGCATATGGCTATTTTAAAAATTGATTCTGATTAATTTAAATGTATAAAAGTACTAAGATAAGTCACATGGCAAATCTGAGACGAAAACTACATGGTTCTAATAGCGTTATTTTTGTGAATAAAGTGTTCAGCTGATCTTCTCCTATTTCTGTTCTTTATTACGTTTTATTTGGAGGTTCCTGCCGTGAGTGTTTATTAGTATTAAATTGTATTTACAACCTGTTAAATTGTAAAGCTATACAAGAGATAGTTTAAAAAACAAGAGATGGCTTAAAATTGATAAAGCTATACAAGACAGAATAAAGATATGCAAAATGCATAAATGTTTCTAATAGCAAGAACGGTCACTATTTTTAATATGTTTTTGGCAAAACAATGGTATAAAAAAGCATGAATATTTTTAATTGCTGAGTATGTAGTTTAAAATAACAGGACATATGGATATGGTATCAATTCCACTAGATATTTCTAAAGAGACATAAAAATTTTCCAAGATTTTGCTTAATATTAATGTTATTAAATTTGTAAGATTAGACTAAAATGTACCTTACAGTCTTTGTATGTACAAATGTAGAAAATTTCAGTACAAATGATAGTCTTTGTATGTACAAATGCAGAAAAATTCAGTACAAATTAAATTAATGTCTAGTAATGAATATGTGTGAAAAAAACATATTTAAAGAAAACAATGGGTCCAGGGTACCTACTAGATTAAAATGCATAAATAGCAAACAGTCTGTGTAAATACATACTGATCAGGATACATTGTAATAAGTTCAAAACTAATTTGTCAAGTTGTAATATCACTGGTTTTACCCCAGTAAAATAATTGCTTTCAAATATTTATTATCTAAGCGCAGTTCAGTACTTTACCAAGATGTTAATGGGCAGTTCAAAGACATGACCACAATGCTATGGTTAAAATGACATTGAAATTGTGTGTTTTCAGTAGTGTATAAATGCTTGCAGTAGCACATAGTTATTATGTCTCATAGTTAATTTAACAGCTGCAAAGAGTTAATGGAACAGTTTTAAGTCATAAATTAAATTCTGTGATTGCAAAAGAATAAATTGATCAAGTTAAAAAAAATAACATTAAAGCAGACACAGCTCATAACTGATAAAAAATATTTTCACAGAATGGTCTGCAAAAGAAAAAGTTGTTAAATACATTCAGTTTTGGTAGTAATACTTTAATATCATTGTATTAACTATGTAAAATTGCATTTTGATTTGTTGTATCAAACTAAAGGTTTGTTTCTTAATGTGTTTTCTATATAAAATGTTTTGAGTATGTTTAAAAACAGAGGGAATTGTTAGATTTTATGAATAATGCTGAAATTAATTATGTTGTAAATATGCTGAAAGAAAGGCTTGCTTAAATGCAGAAACAGAGTTTAGTAATATGTGATCAGCAGTCATACTAAATGACCATGGCTTGGAAAATAAGGAACCTGCTGAATGGATATTTTTCCCTTACAGACTTAAAAACGGGATGTATGCAAGAGCAAAAATGTAAAATCTGCTTTTAAAGAATGGACAATGACACTGTGGCAATGTGTTTCCTCAAAAATATGTTTTTCTGCATGAAAAACAGGACATGGCACAAGAACAGATGTTTTTATACAAAGATCCAAATAAAATACAGGATGTTCACACTGTCAGAAAAGCTGATCTCTGACAATGTGTTTTCTCAAAAATATGTTTTTCTGCATGGAAAACAGGATATGCTTATCAGCATTGGCACAAGAACAGATGTTCTTATACAAAGATCCAAATAGAATACAGAACAATGTGTTTCCTCAAAAATATGTTTTTTGCATGAACAACACACTGTTACAGGATATTCACACTGTCAGAAAAGCTGGTCTCTTACAAGACATTGTTAAACAAGGAAGCTTAGTATTGTTTCTACAGCATAAGCAGTTCTCCAAAATAGAATACCAAGAGGACTAAAACTGTATATAACGAGCTGTATAAATCCAGTTATGTTAGAGGTATGGTAGGGACTCATTTGTCCTAAGGTAAATGTTATATCTCTCACATCATCTGTACTATATGAGAAGTAAAGTTGGAACAGTATTTTAAGCTGCAACGTTTGTCCAGTTTGATTTATTATAAAAGTTATTGGTTACTGCTCTTAAAGACAAGTGCTGCAAAGTATATTCTCTCATCAGTGTATATTCTGCAAGTTTCTGTATGCAACAGACTGTGAATGCAAATATAACCAGACTTTGAATTTTAGCAGAATCCAGCCAGTAAGACTGAGTGTCTTAAGAACACTTCAAATCCATCACACCAAGCAGTAAGCAGCTCTATATATTTTTTTCAGTTCAGTTATTACACTTTCAATGCACTTAAGCACATGTTAAACAACTTGTGACAAGTTCCCCATAATTAAACACTCATTCAATATAAAAACATACTACAGGTCACAATGGATTGCAATTGATCTTTAAAACATTATGACAGGAGCTATTAAATACCCTGTTAATAACTATTACTTATTTTATAAACTTTTTCTTACTTTTGGATGCCTGAGATATCCAGAAGTAATTTGTTGCCTATCTGGCTACTCGCAAATCAATATGGCACATCTCAACTTTGCAGTGTAAATTTAGGCTGATTTACACATTTAGTATGCAAATTAAGTTTACAAATTAGAGTAATTTATATGCATGTATAAGAGTCATAGTTTAAAGCAAATGTGTTACAAAGTACGTCGGCATATTCTGGATCTTTTGCCGATTGGGAATACATGGGAAACAATGCATGAATAAGTCTGAGAAGGCGTAGATGCACTGTGGATGTTTATAACTCCACAATACTGTGCAACAATGCCAAGCTGTTTGGGAACATGCACTGCTTGGCCACAACTAGCTAATATAGAGCTCCATTAATCCATCCTCAACCCCTTTTCCCATTTTGCACATGGGGTCAGGGTGTCATTTCAGCAGTGACAATCATCTGAAGCCAAGGTTTACACCATGGGTGGCTAGCCCTGCCATGGAAGTTCATTCATACCATTCAGTCGCACACACACACTCACCTATGGCCAATTTAGAGTTCCCAGTCCATCGCTATAATGTTAAAATTACAAATGGAGTCATCTGAGTGTCAGGTTGCAATGAATGTGAAGGTTAATCTCTGGACATACAAGTCTATAAGTCACAACTTAACAAGTACTACATAAAGAAGAGTCCTAAAAATACTCTCTGACATTAATATTGGGATTTCTTTCATGACCACCTATTATTAAAAAATAAATAAATAAATAAATAAATAAAATGAAAATAAAAATGAAAACTGATAGGTCCCAAGCTGAGACAGACGCGTGGTGTCAGAGCCATGGCCTCAAGCTCAATGCCAAAAAGTGCAGTGTCATCCCCTTTGGTAAACACTCTGTACCCATGAACTACTACATAGACAGCAGTCTACTTAACACCAAATGTATGATAACAGACCTTGGGACCCAGGTGGACAGTAGTCTGTCCTTTGATAGTCACATCACCACAGTAGTCATGAAGTCCTTCTACGTGGCATACCTCATCATAAAAGGGTTCTCATCCAGGAAAAAAGAGGTCATTGTTCCTCTCCACTCAACACTCATTAGACCCATTATAGAGTACAATGCCCCTTTTGGAATGCACCTCACAAGACATCTGCAGCAACTGGAAAAGCCACAGAAGTACCTCACAAAAAGGATTACTGGCCTCAAACAGATGCCCTAAACTGACCATCTCAAAAAACTCCAGCTTTACTCCATAGCATATCACCTACTCTGAGGTGATCTCTGCCTAACATATAAAGCTATGTTAAACCCAGAGCTGTTGGACATGCTACACCTAAAGAAATCCCAATCCCTCCAAGCTATATGCTCTAGGGACCTAAACCTTGTCACCAGAATACACAAGACATGCTGGAGGGATAGATTCCTGTCCCAGAGATTTCCAATACTCTGGAACAGGCTACCCATCTATGTCAAGCAAAGTTCTTCATTAGCAGTCTTCAAGAAAAATCTTGATGAGTGGATGGGAAATAGGAAATACACCCTGGGGATCACTTCTGTCTTTCTGCTCGACAGTGGCACAGGAAAATAACTTTCTTGGGTGACGTAAGCCAGGGATCCTTGTTGGCTAGGCTTACGTAGGCCCACGGCCGGATAGCCTGGTACCTACTGATAAACCTATAATGCATGAAACCAAATCCTGCTAAAGTTAGACATAAGAAAACAATTACATTTTATGAAGAAATATTGTTGGAAACATCCAATTTATTTAGATATAGCTAGAAATAATCCATTAGTAATTGCATGGTCTAGAAAGTGTTTCCTTTTAAGAAAAGACATGATGTGACAAACCTGTCAATGTTATCAACACCTGGTCTAATGATCATGCTTGTAAATAAAGATTTGGTAATGGTAATGTCAAAACCAACAGGCAGTGGTTCTAACCCTGGTTAATACAGCCCTCACAATACTTTCCTCATTCTGGTTCTGGCTCTTCAAACAATGGCAACACTTGTATAGGCACGAAGCTGCACTCCTGGCAGGTCTGTGAAAGACTCACTAATCATGCTCTACCTTCTGCATGGCTCATACCTGAAGATACAGGCATGCACACATACCAGTACTTGAAAAGAAAAATCGATAGTTGGCAGAAGCTAGGTGATCACCTGTCAACCCTGACAGGTATAACCTGCTCTGGTCAGCTGTGGTGCCACATGTATGATGACTTGCAAAAGTGAAGTGTAACCAGCTAACTAAGTACAATTTTTAATCCATATATAGCTGACTACACACACAGACATATATATATATATATATATATATATATATATATATATATATATATATATATTATGAAGTTAGAAGTTTTGAAATTTCAAGCTTCCAAAGTAGTATATATAGATAGATTTATTTATTTACTTATTTATGTATTTATATATTTATTGATTGCTTGATTGATTTATTTCACATTTGTTAACCAGGTTTGTCCGGTTGAGTTTGCAAACAAACCCATTTTCACTGGAGACCCGGTGGGATAAACCCCAGCAAACACAAGTAAAGATAAAGTGACAATATACAAATATTAAATAACCATCACAATACAAAGTAATTGTAAAAAAGGAAAGGTTATTAACTATTTGTATTGCACTGATAGTAAGCAACCCATTTTCAGTGCAGCAAATATAAACACACAGGACAGAAACTATTAAAAACAAACATGCAAATACAAAATTAATTATAAAGAGAATAACAAAAGAAAAAAATTGTAAACATTAAGGGTTGCACTGATAGCAGTGGCCTAAATTTACTACATATAAGAGTAAAAACAGAAGGATATATGTAAAATACAACAAGGGTAAAAAAAATTGTACGAGTATGTGTACTTCAACAGTTAGTCAGATATCTTAACCTGCAAATATGTACTTGAGGTGGCATTCTTAAATGCATTAAAAACATACAAACAAATAAGTCAATATCATTTCATGTAGTCAGACATCCATCTGTTCATAAAAGGGAGAAAATACTACTATTACCTGTTAAGAAAATACAGTAGTAAATAAACATGTCAGTAAAGAATATGAAAATAGTAATCTGTACAGGTAACTTTGTAAAAGTATTAGTAATGTTCAAATATCAGTAAAGTGAACTGCAGAAAATATAGTCATTAAAAGTTGCAGTTACAGATGTAAAGAATTATGTAGTGTTGCACTGAAGAAATTGTAAAACGTTTTCTAAATATTACAACACAGCAGGTTCTATGAGACATAACTAAATACAAGTAAAACAGATTGCTGAACTTAATTGTTTATTTATAAGCATTTCTTGCTGCACGAACTACATGGTTGAAATGACCCTCACCACACCCTAGTCAGACTGACTGCTGGGTGAGGGGAGTAGAGGTTGATTTGCTTTAATGAGTAGGACATGCCCTTTCAGAGAGCAAGCTGCTTTTACTTCATTAAGTCTGTATGTCCTCCCCGTGGTTGAGTGGCCTCCGGAAGACATGCGTGAATGGGCATGCCTTCGCTGAAGGTTGGGCATTGGGCTGGCAACTTGGCACCATAAAAATCGACTGCCAATCATTAGCGGACCGGAGTTCTGCTATGGTGACCCCTAACCGGGAAAAGCTGAAAAGACAAACAGCAACATCTTACAATAGACAAAGTTCTACAGAAAAGGAAATTCACACTTCCTTTAATTGTTACATTTCAGCATTTGCAGTTCAGGTTTTCTACAGTGTTACATTCAGTTTTTAAAACAAAAGACAGACCTGAATTCATACATCTACACTACCCTACACAGTTCAGTAGAATTTCAATACTGAATTTTAATAATAAACGTGTATTCATTCAAGAGTTACAATCTGACAGGACAGGACAAAAAGAAAATGATTGCAGAGAATATAAAATGTGTATATGTAGAATTCAGGCAAATCTAAGTAAACATGATTATCCTTCTGTCTTTTACTTGCAACAGAGGAAGAAATACAAGTCCTAAGAAGAAAAAAGAACAATGATAATGGTAGAATCTTCTGGTAAAAGTAGCAGGTGTCAATAAGATATTTACTAGTTAACTAATCATAGTGGAAATTGTTACACATAACTCAGGGTATCATAAACAGTAGTATAGCAATGCTTTTAAAACGTATTTTAGTGGTAATCCTGAAAATAACTGTTGTTATACCTTTGCAGCTGAAAGAAATGTAAAGTAAGACAGGAATGGATCAAGGAAAGTATGTTATACTGCTATTTTCAAGCATGATTATAGGTTCATAGGTTCATAGGTAGGTACTAGGCTATCTGCACAAAGGCATTTATAAGCCTAGCCAGAATGTGCTGGCTTTTGCCACCCCCTTACATTAGTTCCCTGTGCCTCTGTCCAGCAGAGCCATTGAAGTGATCCCCGGGGTAAATTTTCTGTTTCCCATCCACTCGTCAAGGTTTCTTTTGAAGAGTGTTAGTGAGGAGCTCTGCCTAATGTAGATTGGAATCTTGTTCCAAAGCATGGGAAGCCCCTGGGACAGGAATCTATCCCTCCAGCACATCCTAATTATTGTTGTGGTGAGGTTTAAATCTCTATAGCATGTGGCTCGAGGGGATAATGTTTTTTTTTTAGCTGGAGCATGTCCATCGATTCTGGGTTGGACATAGCCTTGCATATCAGGCAGAGATCACCTCTGTATGCAATCGAGTACAGGTGGAGTTTCTTCCGTCGAGCTACATAGGGCATCTGTTTGAGGCCAGTGATCCTCTTGGTGAGGTACTTCTGCGGTCTTTCTAGCTGTTGCAGGTGTCTTGTAAGGTACATCCCATATGGGGCATTGTACTCTACAATGGATCTGATGAGTGATAAGTAGAGGGGCACAATGACCTCTTTTGATCAGGATGCGAACCCTTTTGTGATTAGGTGGGCCACGTAGAAAGATTTTCTAACCACTTTGGCAATGTGATTTTTCAAAGGCGAGATTACTATCATCTTGGGTCCCCAGATCCCTTATTACGTCTTCCATATTTAAGGGACTACAATCTATGTGATAGTTTGTGGGTACTTTGTTTTTTCCAAAGGGGATGACTATGCACTTTTTGGCATTTAGCTTGAGGCCATGATTTTGATACCAGGTATTCGTCTCAGTGAGACTCTTTTGGAGGATGTCTGCATCAGCCATAGAGTCAATTATAGCCCCTAGTTTGCAGTCATCTGTGAACTTGGTCAGCCATAGTCCTCCTGTGCTTGCCTGTACCTCTGAGAAGTATATGCCGAACAGGAGGGGTCCTAGGACTGAGCCATGGGGAACGCCACTTGTAACTGGTTTAGAGTTGGACGTAGCTCCCACAACTCTCACCATGTGGATTCTGTCCGTGAGCCAGTTGGCAACCCATCTTGTGACGTAGGAGTTTAAGTTCAGGCTGGTGAGCTTGTCTATAATATTAGAATAGGGAATGATGTTGAAGGCCTTTGCAAGGTCTAGGTAGGCTGTGTGTACCACCTTTCCCTTGTCTATAGCCTTGGTAACTGTCTCAAAGAAGTCCACCAGATTTAGGCGGCATGATCTGCCCTTAACAAAGCTGAACTGGGTAGGGTCCAGTGTTTGGAGGTTCCCAATGTCTCTTTTAATGAGTTCCATAATGATGTCCTCCATAGCCTTGCAGACCAAGCTCATCAGGGTTATAGGGCGATAGTTCCCAGAGTCTGTTGTGGCTCCTCCTTTGTGGAGCAAAATAACCATTGCTGTGTGCCACTGTATGGGTACATAGCCTGTGGAGAGACTAAGTTTGAACAGTGTGTTTAGGTGAGGGGTTAGTTTGTCTTTGAGCTCATGTAGGACACAGCCTGGGACACCGTCCAGTCCCATTGATGCTGTGTTTTTGGCTTTGGAGAGGGCTGTTTTAACCTAAGTGGCTGTGATTTCAGGGACTCTACATTCTTCTTGTATGGTTATGGGCCCTTTTGGGGGTGAGAGGGGGTGAAGTTTGCGCTGAACCTGTCTGCCAGGATGCTGGCAATATTGATCGGTTCAGTGTATCTTGTGCCATTCTGCACTAACTCCGAGCAGATCTGAGCATTGCCACTTAGATTCTTGACATAGCTAAAGAATGCCTTGTGGTTATCTTTGGAGTCCTTGGCAGTTTTTCTTTCGAAGCTCACCTTGGAAGATTTTATGAGGGATCGTAGTTTCTTGCTGATACTGATCAGGGATGTCTTCCCTTCTTGGGATTTTACTCTTTTCTGTACTAGTTTCCTCCTTCTGTTGTATAGCTTGTTTATGGCAGGAGTCCACCAGACTGGTTTCCTTTTCTTGGAGGAGTGAGTCTTGGTTTTGCTTGGGATGGCATGATCCATGCATTCTTGTAGGTGCCAGTAGAATGCATTAGTAAAGAATTTTGCAGCTTGGACAGCATTATCCTTTAGCATGGCGACTTTGAAATTTTCCACCTCTGTCTTAAGCAACATGAAGTTTGCTTTAGAAAAGTTTTTCATGGTAGTTTCCTTGTCTGGGGATGGGGGCAGAATGTGGATATCCAAAGTGATTTGTTTATGGTCAGATCTAACCAGCGAGGGGTTAACCAGTCACCCATGTTGGTGCTGACCAGGTCCAATATGTTGTCACCTCTGGTGGGAATGTTGACCATTTGAACCAGGGCATTTGAGTTTATAAATTCTCGGATATGTTGGCCAAGGGAGTTAGTACTTGAGTATTTCTCCCAGTTCATGTTTGGGTAATTGAAATCACCCAATATTAGGGTGTTTGGTAGGAGCTTTATGTTTCCCAGTGTTTCCAGAAACACGAAATGGGGATCCTGGGACATTGTGGGTGATCTGTAGCAAGCTACAATTTGAATTGCAGTTTTGCCCATTGTTAGTTGCACATGGATGATCTCTGAAGCATTGTGCTTTGCCACTAACCTAGAGGCGTGGGTATCCTTGATGAATATGGATATGCCCCCGCCTTTTGTATTTCAGCTTGGGTTCTGTGGCCAAAATGTATGGTATGAGTTGTGATCTGGTAGTGCTGGGGTGATCTCTGCAGCATTAAACCAGGTTCCTGTTACTGCACATATATCAATTTTCTCCATACTTAGGAGTGCCTCGAGAGCATGCATTGTGAGGTTTAGACTTCTGGCATTGAGTAGCATTACCCTCAGTTTTTTGTTACTTGTGCTATTTAAGGCGGTGGGTTTGTCTTTTGTGCCTTGCCTAAAAAAGGCACTATGGGGGTGGCAAGAGCCTTGGCCAGTATTCGAAAGCCTAAGGGTGACAGGTGCAACCAGTCTCTAGTGAAGCAGCGTGGCTTGTCGAGCATGTCATCCCAGGCAGACAGACACAGGATCCCTTTGAATGACACCAGAAACTTAGCCAATTGTTGAAATTGAGAATTCTTTCTTTATACCATGATATCATTCTTGGTGAGGGCAGGATGCTACTCAGGGTTAGGGTCATACCAGCCTGGGCTACGTGATCAGAGAGCTCTTCCATGTCACTTTTCATATAGTCCAGGGAGGTATGGCACAGGTCATTCACACCAACATGGACAATGACAGAGTCATATTTGTACTTGTTCTGGAGTGACCTTAGTGCTTGTGTTATGTGGCAGATCATGGCACTTGACAGGTAGCTAACAGTAACCTTCTCCTTACTCAGCCTAGTGAGTGGGACATCAGTGTGTCTGACTACAGAGTCACCTATTACTAGTATGTTGGGTATGTTATTTTGCCTTAAAGGCTGTGATTGCATGGCACACTGGTTTTGTGAAGTATGTGTTTCATGCTTTGTGTTGAGGGGTGGAGGTTGCTTGGATGTTTGCTTGGGAGGTCTCTGTTGCTTTTGCATATTTTTATTTAGAGCCTCCAAGTATGTTATCATGTATTTATGTGTGTTTTTTGCCTTTTCTGGTCTAATGGGTCTATGTGAGACTGGTGGTGTGATGCAAGTATTTCCTTCTCCTCTTGACTGTCTGATCCAGTCTTGGGTTGACAGAGCTTAGCCTCCAGTTTGGCTGTATAACTGCATCTCTCTCATGTATTAGTGTTTGGTGGCAGGAGGAGTGGGCTGTCTGTGTACATGAGACAGTTGTAACATTGCCTCAAAATACCCAGTTTCACCAGTTGGACTGGAGAGTACACCTGAAACTGCCCTTTGGACATGCCTGGATAGGTACAGTGAACTGTGTGCCTGGATAGCTGGTAACATTGAATAGAGAGCCTTGTCCTTCTGTACAGTACAGGAGGGTCTAGTGCTAGGGTTTACAAGTGCTTGCTATGAGTTTTGAGCAAGTACCGTGCTGAGAAATGAATGGCTTGAGTGCTTAAGTTAAAAGTTTGTCTAGCTCCAAGGGAAAATTTGAAGAGGAGACTTTGTGGAGCTGGGAATAGTTTTACCCTAGCTAACTGGCACTGCCCGGCACTCAAAACCAGGCAAATACTGTATTTATAGCAGGGAAATGAATTTATTAGCCCAAAATGACCAATAAACTACTTATTTCTAGGTTGAAACCACTCCTCCAGGGACAGATAGGCTGCTCAAAGTTCCCCTGTCTCACAGGTGAATAGAGAAACTTCTTTCTATCCAAGTAGAGTATGGGCAAACACAGAGATTTGTAACACAGCCCTGAATT
This sequence comes from Protopterus annectens, assembly GCF_019279795.1. Classification (NCBI taxonomy): domain Eukaryota; kingdom Metazoa; phylum Chordata; order Ceratodontiformes; family Protopteridae; genus Protopterus; species Protopterus annectens. Next base: position 975,502,519 of record NC_056741.1, on the reverse strand, counting down.
CAGCACTAACCTGAAAACTGGACTATACTAGCTTAGAAAGGCGGGAAACAAGTATATAAATAAATATATATATATACACATATATATATATATATATATATATATATATATATATATATATATATATATATATATATATATATATATATATATATATTATATATATATATATATATTTTTTTTTTTCCTCAAATAAAGCAGATACAATAAAAAAAAAAAAAAAACACTTTAAATGCACAGAAAAGGATCATTATTGTTATATATCGCAGATCATATTTGTAGTTAATGCCCCTAGTAATAAAGTAGGAAGAAACACAAATACAGTAAAAGCAGATTAATAAAGTGCATTTTTTTTGTTTATATATAAAACAATAGAAAAACGAACAAACTGATTTAAACAAGTTACCAAATTAACCAGGAAAAAAAAGCTCAAACCTGAGCCCTGTTCTGGCAGTCTTCAATCAGATAAGTTCTAACTGCACACTCCGCTACTAGGGTGCAGGGGAACCTTCTCCAAAAAGAATGGCCTGGATCAGTGCTCAAGTTATACAAACAAAGCTAGATTCAGCAGGCCTGAATCTGGTCTATGCTACAGCAACAAGGTGCACCAATTTCAGAAAGAAACAGTTCAAATAAGCAACATAAAAGCAAATACACCAAAAAGGCTTTTAAGCATAGTAAAGTAAAGTAGAGGTATAGCCAAAAGAAGTTAGGGGGCAGGAGGGAGGGTAACCAGGACTGCAGCAGTGAATACATTTGAACATCTACATTTATGGTAAGCGTACACAACCATACTATGTTCTTCGTGTTTCACTGTTGCAGTCATTACATTTGGGTAGCTTCCCAAAGCTATAGTTGAGAGGAGGAGTTTAGATAGCATTAGGGCCAGCTATAAGGCCCTGCAAGACTGCAGTGGCAAAGCCAGCTCTGGATTTAAAGAAAACTGGCAAATGATAATGTTTGGTGAAAGTATGTACAGAACTCCAGGTAGCAGCTTCTAGGATGTCCCTGGTAGGAACACCTCTGAGAAAGGCTGTAGAAGTAGATGCAGCCCTGGTGGAGCGAGGTCTGATCCCCTGGGGGATAGGTTTTCCATGGTGCTTATAGCAGAAAAGAATGCAATGGCTTATCCATTTAGAAATGTTTTTTTGAAATAGCCTTCCCCTCTGCCCCTACAGCAAAAGCTACCAGCAGCTGTTCAGATTTTCTTTGGTTTAGTCCTGTCCAAGTAGAATCTAAGTTGTCTGTGCACATCCAAGGAATGCAGAATCCGTTCCCCTTTGTTCTTTGGATTGGGAAAGAAGATTGACAAATGAATGGACTGATTAAGAGCCACACTGGATACCACCTTGGGCATGAAGGATGGATTTGTTCTGAGTGACACCCTGTCCGCATGAAAGATGATGAAAGGCTCCACTGCCATAAGGGTCTGTAATTCAGATTACCTTCTAGCTGAAGTGATTGCTAAAAGGAAAGCTGTTTTCCAAAAAAGAAATTTTAAGCCTGCAGTAGCAGCTGGCATGAAAGGAGGTAGAGTGAGTTTCTCCAATACAAAGTTAAGGTCCCAGGCTGGGGTTGGAGCTCTCCTGGGTGGTCTCACATTTTTAGCCACTCTGAGGTACTGCTAGAGCAGTGGATGAGAGAAGAGGGGAGGTTCTGTGTTATAATGAGCTGAAATGGCTGAGGCATGGATTTTAATGGAGGAAAATAAGACAGGCCCTTGTGAAGCATCTCAGATAAGTATTGTAAAATCTGAGGTAAATTGGGTGCTGCTGTGCTCATCCCTTGAGATTGATTCCAGGCACAGAATCTTTTCCATTTTTCAGCATAAGATCCAGTCTTGGGTTGACAGAGCTTAGCCTCCAGTTCTAGGGATCCTTGCCTCTAAGATGACATACATCACAGGTTTGCTGAGGGATGGTAAGGAAAAGTTCAAGTAATTAGCCAGGCTGCAAGGTTCAGTGTTGGAAGCTGAGGGTGCAGAATCTGGTCCTCCTGCTGAGACAGCAGGGAAGGAGTTTGAGGCACGTGTCAAGGAGATAACCATGACACACTGTGCAGAAGGGGGTACCAGTGTTGGTGCGGCCAGTCTGGCGCAATCAAAATCATCCTTGGTTTGTCTTGTTTGACTTTTAATAGTACTTTGGAGAGCAGAGGCAGCGGGGGGAAGGCATAGACTGATAGGTTTTTCCAGCTGAAGGACAGAGCATCCACTTTCCAGGCTTGTTTGTGGGGAGTCCTTGTGCAAAATTTGTCCAATTGGTAGTTCTGGGGGGACACAAACAGGTCTATATCTGGGCTCCCCCATTCACCTGTTAACATGTTGAAAATCCTTGTTTCCAGTTTCCACTCCTGTGGGTCCATGAGGTTTCTGCTTAGTCCGTCTGCCAGTGTATTTAATTTTCCTGGCAGGAATTGAGCTTGTAGGTTCACTTGGTAGCTCAATGCTATGTTCCACAATGCCATGGCTAGTCTGCAGAGGAGGTCAGAATGTGTACCCCCCTCCCGCTTGTTTATGTACCACATAACCGCCGTATTGTCCATCTTTACCATTAGTTGTCCTGGAAGAATGTAGTCCCTGAAGGCTGTCAGAGCATTCTGTACAGCTAACATTTCTTTTTGACTGATATGCTGGTGCATTTGACTTGGGTTCCATTTACCCTGAATGCACTTCCCTGGCAGGTGAGCCTCCCATGCATAGTCTGATGCATCTGTTGTTAGGGTTTGGGCAGCAGGGGGTAGTGTGAAAGGTAGTCCCTTGTTTTGGTGGCAGGCCTCTGCCCACCAAAGGAACTCTAGGTGCAGGCAAGGTATTACAGGAATCATTGTTTCTAGGCTGTGAGAATGTTGACTTCATAAGCTGTTTAGATACCACTGTAGTTTCCTCATATGCAGTCTTGCATATGGAAAGGCCATGAACCCCTAGGCTTGCAGTATTTGTCTTGCAGATAGCATGGTTTTTGTGCCCACTTGTTTGAAGTAGTTTGTCAAATGAATTTGCTTTTCTGGCATGAGGTAAGCCATCTGGGAAGTTGTATTCAAGCTTTCTCCCAGGAATGTAATTTGTTAACAGGGTACCAGTTGTGATTTATTTTCGTTTAAGGTGTACCCCAGACAAGTTAGAACTCTTTTTACAAATGCCAGCTGATTCAAAAGTATGTCCTGGCTTTCTGCCTGAATTAGGCAATCGTCCATGTATGGGTATATTTGAATACTTCTTTGCCTGCAAAATGCAATAGCTGGAGCTAGCCACTTTGTGAATACCCTGGACACAGTAGATAAGCCAAAGGGCAGTGCAGAGAACTGATAGTGTGTGTAGCCTGCTTTGAAGCATAGGTATCTTCTGCAAGATTCCCTGATTGGGATGTGCAGGTATGCTTCTTTTAAATCTAGTGTTGCCAACCAGGTGTCTTTGCCTAGCATAGGAAGTAATTGGTGAAGAGTCAGCATCTTGAATTTTGGAATTTCCAGAAAGGTGTTTCGAGTAGACAGGTCCAGGATTGGATGCCATGATTTGTCTTTTCTGGATACCAGGTAAAGTCTGGAGTAGAAACCTTGTCCCTTTTCCTCTTCTGGTACCAGTTGAATAGCCCCAGTGCTTAAGAGAGAAAGTACTTGTTTTTGAGTCTCTGCCCACTGATTTGAGGGTAGGTCCGGCCACCCACTCGGTGTTGGTAAAGTGTGGAAGTGAAATCTGTATCCCTGGGACACTATATTTAAAACCCATTTGTCCTGGGTAATGAGTTCCCAGTTCTTTGCATGAAGAGCAATCTTTCCCCCCAAAGGGGCAGTCAGAAGATAAGTGCTTGGAAATTTTAAAGGAAGTCATTGAGACAGTTTACCATAGGGGGGGTATCTTTTTATTCCCAGACATGGAAGTGGAGGCCCCCCACTGCTTAGTTCTGTGAGTCCCCTGAGACTGAAACCTGGGGTTTTTGCTGTGTCTGGGTTTGGCTTGAAAAGACCTGGAAGGGGTTGGTCAGGACCAATTCTTAGAAGGCCAGTGCCTACTAAATCTAGGAGGCTGAACTTGTAAAAAATCTTTAACAGTTTGCATAGACTTGGCTTTATCTTCCATCTTTTTAAGAACTTCTTCTTCTTCTGCTCCTTAAGTCAGGCATGCCTTCTAAGCAAAGACCCCATAACAGCAGCCCTGCAAGAGGCCTCTAAAGAATCAAAATCACATTGCAAAGTATGTTTTCCAACTTGTTCAACAGAATGCATTAAATCCTGTACGTCTTTATTTTCCACAAAGTCAGGAATCAACATAATTTTCTGTTTAAGCAGTCTAATAACATGTTGTTGATATTTTAACATATGAAATTAGCAGTTTAAAGCTCTAATTGCCAAGGTTGCTGAAGTATAAACCTTTTGACCCATTCTATCCAGCACCCTGGAGTCTCTATCAGAAGGGGTAGGATTTTTTAGCAGTAGAAGCCTTAATGCCCTTGGGCTTCTGTGAAATAGTCTCTGGATCTGCAATAGGATGTTTGAAACAGAACTTGTGTGACTCAGGGAACCTGTAGTATCTGTCAGGTTTACTGGGAGCAGGAGGCAGGGAATCAGAGGCCAAACTGGATACCGAGAAAGCATCATCAACAATGTCTAGTACAGGAGGAATAGCCAAAGGCCTATGCTGAGGTAGGAGAAGGAAATCCCTAAGCCTCTTTTATGAATCAGAAAAGTCCTGTCTTTCCAGTGAAAATGCTCCCTTAGAGTATGTAAGGTTTCCTCAAAAGAAAAATCTTCAGGAGGGGAAGCAGAGGGAATGGAGTCCTCTGCATAAGAATCCTCATAAGTAGGTAAGGACAAATCTAGGTCACCAGAAGAGTCAGAAAAAACAGAATCCTGATCAAAAGATTCATAATCAAGCTCAGCCCTAGGCATCTTAGAGGGGGGGGGGGGGGTTGGCTTCCCCTGATTAGAGTTATTAGATCTTCAGCCATTTTTAAAATTTGTTTTTTTGGCATAGAGGCCTGAGCATGTGGCCTGGGCATCATTTTTTTTAGACATGGATCGAGATTTAGGCATTAGTAATGAAGGAGACGTCAATGTAATATGCAAGTCCGTAGGCCTGAATACACCCTCAGAAGCCGGTGCCTGCACAGCGGCTCTGGACCCATCCAAGGTAGAGACATCCACGGGTTCCATAGTTGAAGTACCTCGTGGTGTACCAGACTCTGAATGGGTCTCAGTAGAGGCCTGCAAATCAGAAGTAGCGGGTATCAGGGGCTGCGAAAGCGCCTCACTGAGTACCGGCGAACTGGCGACTGGCTTAGCAGAAGCGTTGTCTGCAGTTTTGGACCTCGGCGGCCTGTGTCTGTCTTTATCTTTGCATTTTTTCAGAATCCCTGAAGTTGGATGGCTAACTGATGACATTTCTGGATAATTAAACTGAGAACTGAAATATTTAGAGGCAAAAATATACCGACGACAGACAGTACACTGATTAAATAAAGCACAAAAACGACATCAAGGTACGTAGTGGTCAGGACCTAGGCAAGGAATACAGTATGAATGAAAATCTTTATGAGGTATTTGCTTTCCACAAGTAATCCAATTATTACCTTTTACTGACATCTGAAAGGAGCAAGAAAAAGTTTCCCGAACAGGGTACTTAGCTTTTAGTTGAAGACTTCGGTTCTGAAACTCGAAAATGAAAATTTCAGCAGTCGGCCGACTGGCACTTGTGAACTGCTTCTGCTTCGGGCACTGCACGGCAAGAAAGACTGATGTATTGGCATTGGCTGCATGTTTTATACCCCTGACGACCTGACGTCATGGAAGAAGGGACAGCAACCGATGCAGAACCCAAGACTTTGTTAATCAGGCTGACTGCGGGCAATCTGCAAGCAGATTACCCAAATGTAATGACTGCAACAGTGAGACATGAAGAACATGGGCAGAATCCAGCTTCTTCCCCCACAAGAGTGCAGACCACAAACCCTCTTAATGTAGAATAAATGGCCTGAAGCCCAAGTGCTTAAGCCAGAACTAATACACTTTTAGAATAGCAGACACTGGGCTTTCAATCAGCAATTCCCAGTTTAGAAGGATGTAAACTACCTGTCCTACCACAAAAGTGCAGACCACAAACCTTCTTAATGTAAAACAACCTGTATGAAGCCCAAGTGCTTAAACCAAAAGACTTACAATAACAGTTACAATTTAATCAGGCTACTACCAAGCAGTAATAAATGCAGCAGAATAAATAAAATTAAGTACTTTTAAGAAAAGCAAAATAAAGTAGGAGGAAACACAATTACAGTAAAAGCAGATGAATAAGGTGCAATTTTTTTTTAAGTGCAAGGAGACAGGAAGGAAGAACCTAAGTGGGTTGGCCTTCTCAAATCTCTCCGTATTAAGTAGAATAACACTAGACTCAGAATATGATCTCACTGTACTCGGTTAAGTGAGCAAATGAGATGGACCCAGGTGGAGTGTTCAAATACAGACTTACAGGAGGGGTGGGCAATTTCAGAGCCACCAAAGAACTAACTGCAGAGAGACACACAGCACACTGTTCAATAAAACACAATTCGGAAACAGAAAAAAAGAAAATACAGTACTTTTAAAACTGCAAGTTTGTACTTAACAGAAGACTAAAATACACTACAGCAAGTTTCACTTAACTTCAGCTTCTACTGTAGATGATTGTAGCCAAGCAGGTCTCTCAGAACTTGAGCATAAAAGGATTTCTCAAACTTTGAGGCTAGCACTTAAAGTACAGAGGAAGCCCTCTAGGCTACTAAATATCAGATAACAAAGAAGTGATAAGACCTTTGAGCTCAGCACTTGTTCAGAACTCATTGTAAGCACTAAATAAGCTACAAATTACTACAGCACTCAACTTTCCTCACTTGTCTAGAGGAAAACAGTTTAGCAGTTAATAAATAAGCACCTATCCAGGCATGTCTATGGGTCAGCTCCCGATGTTTTCTCCTGTTTATCTGATGAATCTGGGCATTTTGGGGCAATGCAACAATTGCCTCATGTACACAGACACCCTCTTCTCCTACCACCCAACACTACAACCTGTGAGAGATGAACTTATATAGCCAAATTGGAAGCAAAGCTCTCTTCACCCAAGACTGGATTAGACAGTCAAGAGGTGAAGGCGAACACTTACACCACACCACACTCATCACATAGTCTCTCAAAACCTACACCACCAAAACACACACATAGAAACATAAAACACACACATACATTTGTGGAGGGCGGCTCTCAAAAAAAATCTACCCAAGCAACAGGGACCTCCAAAAATGAAACGCAAGCAACCTCCACCCCTCAACACAACCCAAATGACACATAGCCCACAAACTCAGTGTGCCACTCAACCACAGCCCATAAGGCATAACAGCATACCCAACAGTCTAGTCATAGGTGACTCTATAGTCAGGTACACTGATTTTCCACTCACCAGACTAAACAAGGAGAAAGTTACTGTCAGCTGCCTGTCAGATGCCAGGATCCACCACAAAATGCATGCATTCAGGACACTCCACAACAAGTACAAATATAACTCTGTCATTGCCCATGTTGGCGTGAATGACCTGAGATGTACTTCCCTGGTCTACATGAAAAGAGACATGGAGGAGCTGTCTGATCTTGTAGTCCAGACAGGTATGACCCTAGCCCTGTTTAGCATCCTGCCATCACCCTGAATGATACCTCAGTACAAGGACAAAATGATTGACTTCAACAATTGGCTAAGCTTCAGGTGTCATTCTAAGGGGATCCAGTATCTGTCTACCTGAGATGACATGATCGACAAACCACAATGCTTTGCCAGAGATGGCCTGCACCTGTCTCCTTTGGGATTCCAAATACTGGCTAAGGCTCTTGCCACCCCTATAGTGCCTTTTTTAGGCAAGATTCACATGACAAATTCACCAACGTAACAGGTACAAGCAAGCAAAATTTGAGGGTAATGCTACTTAATGCTAGAAGTCTAAACCTCAAAATGCACTCACTCAAGGTACTCCTTAAAATGGAGAACATCGGCATCTGTGCAGTGACAGAGACCTGGTTCAAAGCTCCAGAGAGCACCCCTGCATTATCGGGCTATAACTCATACCACACCTTTTGGCCACATAACCTGGACCGAAGCACTAAAGGCAGATGTGTGTCCATATTCATAAAGGATATCCACAACTCCAGGCTAGTTGCTCAGCATAATGCATCTGAGATTATCCAAGTGCAACTAACTCTTGGCAAGACCACAATCCAAACAGCTTGCTACAGGTCCCCCACCATACCCCAGGATTCCCACTCCTCATTTCTTGATACACTGGAAAATATTAGGGTACAACCTAACACCCTAATAATGGGGGATTTCAACTACCCCACCATTAACTGGGAAAATTACTCATTTAACAACTCTTGTGCTCAACATTTTCTGGAATTCATAAATTCTAATGCCTTGGATCAACTTATCCACACCCCCACCAGGGGCAGCAATATCCTACACCTGGTCATTACCAACATGTGCAACCAGTGTTCCATACCAGAGGTCCAGTCCTTGTTTGTCAGCTCCAACCACAAGCAAATCACCCTAGACATCCACATCCCACCCCTACCCCCCCATTAGGGAAACGACCATAAAAAATTTCTCCAAAGCCAACTTCACACTTCTTAAGACAGAAGTAGCAAACTTCACGACACCCATGCTAACGGACAATAGAGGCACAACTGCAGAATACTATACAATTGCACTTTATAAGCACTTACACGAGTGCATGGATCGTGCAATCCCTAATAGATCCAAGATGCTATACTCCAAAAAAAGGAAGCTAAGCTGGTGGTCCCCTGCCATAAACAAACTCTACAACAGGAGAAAGAAACTGTTGCAAAAAAGAGTAGAATCCCATGATTGGAGGAACTCCATGGTTCACCTCAGTAAGAAGATGAGATCCCTCATAAAATCCTTCAAAGCTAGTTACAAAAACAAAATCACCACTGATTCTAAAGACAGCCACAGACCATTCTATAGCTATGTCAAGAATCTCAATGACAACACTCAGATCTGCTCAGAGTTACAGCACAATGGCACTAAATATACAGAACCAACTGATATTGCCAACATCCTAGCAGATAGGTTCAGTGCTAACTTTACCCCTCTTTCATCCTCTAAAGGGCCCATCTCTATACTGGAAGAATGCAAAGTTCTTGTAATCACAGCTGCACAGGTAAAAAACACACTGTCCAAAGCCAAGAACATAGCATCCATGGGACCTGACAACATCCCAGGGTGCGTTCTACATGAACAACAGAATGAACTGGCACCCCACCTAAGTACCGTGTTCAATCATAGCCTCAGCTCAGGCTTTGTGCCCACTGAATGGCACACAGCAAAGGTTATCCGACTCCACAAAGGGGGAACCACCATGGATCCCGGGAACTACCGCCCCATTAGCCTGACAAGCCTGGTCTGCAAGGCTATGCAACATATCATCATGGAACTTATAAACAATGACATTGGTAATCTCCAAACTCTGGACCCTACCCAGTTCGGGTTTGTAAAAGGCAGATCATGTCTCCTAAACCCGACAGACTTTTTGAAGCAGTCAACAAGTGGTAGATGAGGGTAAGGTGGTTCACACAGCCTATCTAGATCTCGCCAAGGCTTTCAACACTGTCCCCCACTCTGGAATTATAGATAAACTCACTAAACTAAGTATAAATCCCTATGTCACAAGATGGGTTGCCAACTGGCTCACTGACAGAACCCACACTGTGAAAGTAGCAGACTCTAAATCCAACTTCAGACCAGTAACAAGTGGAGTACCACAGGGTTCAGTCCTAGGTCTCCTCCTGTTTGGTATCTATTTCTCTGAAGTACAGGCTAACACAGAAGGTTTTTGACTAACAAAGTTCGCAGATGACTGAAAACTAGGAGCCATAATCAAAACTCCTAATGATGTGGACATCCTACAAAAGGGCCTCACTGAGACAAATGCTTGGTGTCCAAACCATGGCTTCAAGCTCAATGCCAAAAAGTACATTGTCATCCCTTTTGGTAAAAACTCTGTACCCATAAACTACTACATATGCGGTAGTCTACTTAACACTGAAAGTGTGATAAGAGACCTTGGGACACAGGTGGACAGTAGTCTCTGCTTTGATAATCACATTGCCACAGTAGTCAGGAAATTCTACTATGTAGCACACCTCCTCACAAAAGGTTTCTCATCCAGGAAAAAAAGAGGTCATTGTTACCCTCTACTCATCACTCATTAGATCCATTATAGAGTACAACACCCCTTTTGGTATGTACCTCACAAGACATCTACAACAACTGGAAAGGCTACAGAAATACCTCACAAAGAGGATTACCAGCCTCAAACAGATGCCCTACGCAGACCATCTAAAAAAACTCCAGCTTTACTCTGTTGCGTATCGTCTACTCAGAGGCGATCTTTGCCTAACATACAAAGCTATGTCAAACCCACAGCTGTTGGACATGCTCCACTTAAAGAAATCCCAATGCCTCTGAGCTACACGCTCTAGGGACCTAAACTTTGTCACCACAATAAACAGAACATGCTGGAGGGATAGATTCCTGTCCCAGAGACTTCCCATACTGTGGAACAAGCTACCTATCTATATCAAACAAAGCTCTTCATTAGCACTCTTCAAAAAAAATCTTGATGATTGGATGGGAGATAGGAAATTCACCCCAGGGATCACTTCTGTGTCTCTGCTTGACAGGGGCACAGGAAAATAATTTTCTTGGGTGGCAAAAGCCAGGGTACCATTTGGCATGGCTTATATAGGCCCTAGGGCCAATAGCCTAGTACCTACCTATGAACATGTGAACCACCACCCCCTCTTATAGCAGAGAGACACACAACACACTGTTCAATGAAACACACAATTAGGAAACAGAAAAAAATGAAAATACAGTACTTTTAAAACTGCAAGTTTGTACTTAACAGAAGACTAAAATACACTACTGCAAGTTTCACTTAACTTCAGCTTCTAATGCAGATGATTGCAGCCAAACAGGTCTCTCAGAGGTTGAGCATAAAATTATTAGGTACAGTAGTTAGTGTATTTTTTCAGTTTGATGACTGCGTACTGTAAATTTTGCTTGAAATGTATGGAACTGAAACACAGAACCATTCCAACAGAAAAATCCCTTGCCATTTCAATTCATTATAAGTATGCATAAGCACTACTCTCACATTCGCCCAAGTTACATAAGCACTTCCTCCGTCACTAGCCCCTAGTTAGTTATTCTTGTCTGATAAAGGTATCTTCTTTTCACTGCTAATAATGTAGCACAGCAAAACCTGAGATTTTTTAAGGTGGGTCTTACAGTTAATGTTAACGATCCCTCTAATTACATTCTCCAAAACTATTTTTTCTTTTTTAGTCACTTTACCACTCATCTCCTTTAAACAAGTAATTCCCCCATCACCTGGGTTTGGATGACTACTGCAATTTAATTCGCCAGCTGGTTGAACTGCGACCAATAAACTTGACAGTGCTGTCAACTGCGGAAATGTATGTCACCCCACAATGATACAACTATATTTATTAACAAAAAGCACCAGTTCCACAACGATAAGGCTCAAAATAAAAGTAGAGGTTTATTAGGGCTCCTGCCAAACTCAGTAGACACAATACAATACGCTGTGTAAAATCACATCAAACGTTTCGTCAAGCCTTCTTCAGATAATACAAACACATAAAGCCACTTGTCAGTTGTTTAAATACATTTGAATATAATTGGATCAACACATCAACCAATGAAATAAAAAGATTAATTAAGTACTTAATGATAATTGTAAAAAAGTAATAAAGTGCCATTTACAGTGCCAAAGTGTAACTATAAAACCTATTTACTGGATGAACAAGCCATATACACTGTCAATTCTAGCAAATGCTTATCTGAATCTCATTCAAAGTTAAAATTGAGAGTTAAAACCTCATTCATTAAAATTGTAAATTAAAAATTAAAAAACCTTCCTTTAAGTTACAAGCTGTTAAGTAAACAATACTACACTCTACTGGTCAGAATTGATATTGCAACTTCCGATGTTTAAAAGGAATAAGCAGAAAAAATACATGTATAATGTGATTTAAAACTTTTCTTAAAATACTTCTAAAATTAACATATCATAGTTTAGCTGCCCTTAATTTTAAAACAGGTGCTAAGGACACCATGTCATTAATCCCTGGATATTTATTTGATTCCAGGGTAATCTGCCAAAATAATTCCCTGTACTCCAGTAATGTTTCCCACATTCCCCTCTCGGGTCAGTGGGTACCACTTCTACCACAAAAATTCAAAACTAGAACCTTTACAGGTTAATGTGTGTTTGTACAGGGAATTATTGGCATGATGTTCTGATATCATATACATGTTAAATAAATCCTTTGTTTAATTCTCCTTTCTTTTACCCACATAAAAGCATTACAGTTTTACACAAGGCGATATAAATAATCCCTTTGTGTTACAATTAACAAAGGATTCACATAGTAAAGTTTATTCCTTGCTACTAAATGGCAGCTGTTTCCTACTTTTAAATATGAACAATACCTACAGGCACCACATTTAAAACCCCAACTTTTTTCTTCTTTTTATCAGTGTTTCCTTTACAACCAGTCTCTATAATTCCTTTTATATTGTTACCTTTCTTATAAATAAATTTAATTTCATGTTCAAAATGTGACCTAGATCCGATACTTGGGAAAAGTTGTCCCATTCCTTTTCAAATATTTTCTTCACTATACTAGATTGACCGTCGTAGGTGGTGATGAGACCTGAAACAAACCCATCATTTAGGTCACCATCCGGTGTGTTCCGCCAACACTTCTGACTTACCAAGTATAGGTGCAAATCTAGTTTTCTCCCCTCAGGACTTCATTCTTAATGTCCTCAAATAATGTGTGTGGGTATCCTCTTTGTGTAAACATCTTATACAAGTTTTCACATTCTCTCCTAAAAGTTTCATCATCTGAGGTCATTCTACATATTGGACTAGTTGCCCTTTCAACACACTTTGCTTCTGGTGAAACGGGTGGGAACTGGAGAAATGCAAGTAAGTATTTGAAAATGTCTCCTTTCTATGTACCTTTGAAACAAATAGATCATTTGCTTTGGTAATGTTAACATCCAGGTAACATAACACACGGTGTCAAAATTCATTGTAAACTTGAGAAAGTGTGTGGTCTCATTGATGTATTCAACAAATATATCAAAATCATCCTTTGTACCTTTCAGAAGAAACACAAATCGTCAAGGAATCTACAATACAAGGTCCACTTGTCAAGAAACCTAGGAATCAAAATGTATTTGTTCTCCCAGTATGCCATAATAATGTTTGCATATGTAGGTGCACAATGAGACCCCATGGCCCCTTTGTCTGCCTGAAATATTCACCTTCAAAGAATAGAAAATTGTACTTTAAAACAACTTCCATAAGAACTAAAATAGTGGTAAATTCATTTTGGGAAATACTCTTTAAAGGTAACAACATCTCTTCAAACCACTTTAAGCCAGTTTCATGTGGGATACTAGTAAATAGATCTACAACGTCAATGTGGCAAATCCTGTTGTATCCATATACATAGAGGGTTCTATTTTTCTAAGAAAATCCCATGAGTCTTTTAAAATGTTCTTATTCTCATTTACCAAGTGTTTAATTTTCACATCAATGTATTTAGCAAGGGGTGCAGTTATAGATCCTTCAGAGGAGACAATAGCTCTAAGAGGTGGGTCGTTAAGATCTTTGTGCACCTTCGGGATCCCAAAGATGCAGGGTATTTTAGGTTTTGATACTGTCAGAAAATTAAAGGTTTTTTGGTCAATAGATCCCTCTAGTAGTAGGTCCTGCAATATTCCCCTTATCCTACTATATGCTATGTGTATTTCATTCAAAGAGGTCCTACTATATTTGTCTGTGTTATTCAAAATATTTAACATTTTTCCTTCATACACAAAACGATCCATGAAAACAACGCCCCCACCTTTAATTTTTATTTTAATTAAAGTTTTTAAATCACATTATACATGTATTTTTTCTGCTTATTCCTTTTAAACATCGGAAGTTGCAATATCAATTCTGACCAGTAGAGTGTAGTATTGTTTACTTAACAGCTTGTAACTTAAAGGAAGGTTTTTTAATTTTTAATTTACAATTTTAATGAATGAGGTTTTAACTCTCAATTTTAACTTTGAATGAGATTCAGATAAGCATTTGCTAGAATTGACAGTGTATATGGCTTGTTCATCCAGTAAATAGGTTTTATAGTTACACTTTGGCACTGTAAATGGCACTTTATTACTTTTTTACAATTATCATTAAGTACTTAATTAATCTTTTTATTTCATTGGTTGATGTGTTGATCCAATTATATTCAAATGTATTTAAACAACTGACAAGTGGCTTTATGTGTTTGTATTATCTGAAGAAGGCTTGAAAGCGTTTGATGTGATTTTACACAGCGTATTGTATTGTGTCTACTGAGTTTGGCAGGAGCCCTAATAAACCTCTACTTTTATTTTGAGCCTTATCGTTGTGGAACTGGTGCTTTTGTTTGTTTACTTGTGAAGCCGGCACCTTCCTTTTGATAAGTTTTTGTACAGCATGGATGCCTCAGCGGCGAGTGCTCAAGAAGGTGAGGGTAGAAGAAACGAATTGGTGAGCTCGTAAGCTTGTTGGACAGCTTACTCAGCTAGTTGGTCTCCTGGCCTGTCAATAATCCGTGGCGGCGTTTTAAACTCTATCTCACTGCCTGGGAATCAGGAAGCTCTGAGGCACGGCTCCCACTGGGGACATGGCCGAGCACACTGACAGCAGAGAACAAGCATAAATGAACAGGATGCTACAAATTTTTTATTGATGAATGATTTTCCATGCTTTTCATTCGAGGAGGCAGGACAGGCGCCCTCCCTGGCAGTGCTGCTAGTAAAGCGAACAACACTACTAGTAGACAATGGTCTAATCAAGGTACTGATAGTTTATTTAGTGATATAGTAAGCGGCAAGTTTGATTTCTCAAACAAAAGAGTGTTACTACTGTTAAAGGAAACTACAACCGTATGACTAATGAACTGCACTTTCATCTAAAGAAGTACAAGATGTTTGAGATGGACAATGCATACCTTAGGCACTGTTTAAAATTAGAAATAGTGCCTAAAGGTTTACGGTAAGTAAGTACCCAAATAATGTACATGAAGGAACTGAATTTTATAACAATTTGTTAAAAGCATTTGATAATTGTGGTTTTGATTATGGAGGCCATAATTTTAAATAATGAAAATGAAATGTCTAAATTGTCTAACACAATAGAAGAAATTAACAAGGCAGTTATTAATGATCTTTTGTTTACTGTGGAAGAAAACAAAGTTAAGTACAAAACATTGCTTAAAGACATTGAATCTCATTGTATAGAAGTACAGAATAGGAAATTTGGTAAAATTGAGAGAGACATGTATGAATATAAAAATAAGCTACAATACCCTAAACCTAAGTTTTGGAATAAGAGGGTTAATTTAGATTTGCAAAATGAAAATGAGCAAGATGTATTACCAAGCAGTCCTACACATATAGATGACATTGATGTAGAAGAGTTTCCCCCTACGTAGATCTGAGAGACTGATGCAGAAGGACCCTGTAGATTACAATTCAAAAACTACACACGGAGGGGGCACCCATCTTGGAGGCACGAACAGTGGAACCACTACTAGGGATTGTGAATGAAGGTAAAAAATGGACATACAATGATTTTAATATATTTAATTACTCAAATACCACACTCACTACCACACATTTTGAAGTTTTTCAAAGGTTTTGGGTTTATACCACAACAGGACTAATTTGTTCAAACTACTAGTGGATATAAAACTCTTTACCAGAAAGAAAAACTTGGAAATATTTTTAAGGGTAACAGTACTACAGGCACAAGTGATGAACTAAGGCGTAAGAGTACATTTAACCCCTTTACACCCCCAGTTAAGAAACTTTGAATTAAAAGTTGAACATGAATTGAGGAAGTCTTTATCACAGCATTACGTCCGTCCTAATTTATCTGACAACGAAGAGAAAATTTTGGAAACTGTGAGCAAGGATAGATCTATCAGGGTTATGAAACCTGACAAAGGTGGGGGCGTTGTTTTCATGGATCGTTTTGTGTATGAAGGAAAAATGTTAAATATTTTGAATAACACAGACAAATATAGTAGGACCTCTTTGAATGAAATACACATAGCATATAGTAGGATAAGGGGAATATTGCAGGACCTACTACTAGAGGGATCTATTGACCAAAAAACCTTTAATTTTCTGACAGTATCAAAACCTAAAATACCCTGCATCTTTGGGATCCCGAAGGTGCACAAAGATCTTAACGACCCACCTCTTAGAGCTATTGTCTCCTCTGAAGGATCTATAACTGCACCCTTGCTAAATACATTGATGTGAAAATTAAACACTTGGTAAATGAGAATAAGAACATTTTAAAAGACTCATGGGATTTTCTTAGAAAAATAGAACCCTCTATGTATATGGATACAACAGGATTTGCCACATTGGACGTTGTAGATCTATTTACTAGTATCCCACATGAAACTGGCTTAAAGTGGTTTGAAGAGATGTTGTTACCTTTAAAGAGTATTTCCCAAAATGAATTTACCACTATTTTAGTTCTTATGGAAGTTGTTTTAAAGTACAATTTTCTATTCTTTGAAGGTGAATATTTCAGGCAGACGAAAGGGGTGGCCATGGGGTCTCATTGTGCACCTACATATGCAAACATTATTATGGCATACTGGGAGAACAAATACATTTTGATTCCTAGGTTTCTTGACAAGTGGACCTTGTATTGTAGATTCCTTGACGATTTGTGTTTCTTCTGGAAAGGTACAAAGGATGATTTTGATATATTTGTTGAATACATCAATGAGACCACACACTTTCTCAAGTTTACAATGAATTTTGACACCGGTGTTATGTTACCTGGATGTTAACATTACCAAAGCAAATGATCTATTTGTTTCAAAGGTACATAGAAAGGAGACATTTTCAAATACTTACTTGCATTTCTCCAGTTCCCACCCGTTTCACCAGAAAAAAAGTGTGTTGAAAGGGCAACTAGTCCGAATATGTAGAATGACCTCAGATGATGAAACTTTTAGGAGAGAATGTGAAAACTTGTATAAGATGTTTACACAAAGAGGATACCCACACACATTATTTGAGGACATTAAGAATGAAGTCCTGGAGGGGAGAAAAACTAGATTTGCACCTATACTTGGTAAGTCAGAAGTGTTGGCGGGAACACACCCGGATGGTGACCTAAATGATGGGTTTGTTTCAGGTCTCATCACCACCTACGACGGTCAATCTAGTATAGTGAAGAAAATATTTGAAAAGGAATGGGATAACTTTTCCCAAGTATCGGATCTAGGTCACATTTTTGAACATGAAATTAAATTTATTTATAAGAAAGGTAACAATATAAAAGGAATTATAGAGACTGGTTGTAAAGGAAACACTGATAAAAAGAAGAAAAAAGTTGGGGTTTTTAAATGTGGTGCCTGTAGGTATTGTTCATATTTAAAAGTAGGAAACAGCTGCCATTTAGTAGCAAGGAATAAAACTTTACTATGTGAATCCTTTGTTAATTGTAACACAAAGGGATTATTTATATCCTTGTGTAAAAACTGTAATGCTTTTATGTGGGTAAAAGCGAAAGGAGAATTAAACAAAGGATTTACGAACATGTATATGATATCAGAACATCATGCCAATAATTCCTGTACAAACACACATTAACCTGTAAAGGTTCTAGTTTTGAATTTTGTGGTAGAAGTGGTACCCACTGACCCGAGAGGGGAATGTGGGAAACATTACTGAGTACAGGGAATTATTTTGGCAGATTACCCTGGAATCAAATAAATATCCAGGGATTAATGACATGGTGTCCTTAGCACCTGTTTTAAAATTAAGGGCAGCTAAACTATGATATGTTAATTTTAGAAGTATTTTAAGAAAAAGTTTTTAAATCACATTATACATGTATTTTTTCTGCTTATTCCTTTTAAACATCGGAAGTTGCAATATCAATTCTGACCAGTAGAGTGTAGTATTGTTTACTTAACAGCTTGTAACTTAAAGGAAGGTTTTTTAATTTTTAATTTACAATTTTAATGAATGAGGTTTTAACTCTCAATTTTAACTTTGAATGAGATTCAGATAAGCATTTGCTAGAATTGACAGTGTATATGGCTTGTTCATCCAGTAAATAGGTTTTATAGTTACACTTTGGCACTGTAAATGGCACTTTATTACTTTTTTACAATTATCATTAAGTACTTAATTAATCTTTTTATTTCATTGGTTGATGTGTTGATCCAATTATATTCAAATGTATTTAAACAACTGACAAGTGGCTTTATGTGTTTGTATTATCTGAAGAAGGCTTGACGAAACGTTTGATGTGATTTTACACAGCGTATTGTATTGTGTCTACTGAGTTTGGCAGGAGCCCTAATAAACCTCTACTTTTATTTTGAGCCTTATCGTTGTGGAACTGGTGCTTTTTGTTTGTTTACTTGTGAAGCCGGCACCTTCCTTTTGATAAGTTTTTAACAACTATATTTATTCTCGGCATTTTGTAATTAAGTTTAAATCTGGGTAGCGATGTGCACACTTGCAGGAACACTATAACTTTCGCTAGGCTCCTCCTCTCACACACCTCCCACTTGATAATAACTTTTTCCTTTTATTTCTTCTCATTCTACAAAGTGAGCTAAGCTGTCTAATAAGGTGTGTTACACACACATGCTTATTTTAATAAATAAATAAATGAGACTGCACTCTAATTATTAATTACATCCAGGTCATTTTTCTCTTCAGCTTGCACAGTCTGCAGTATTATTGGCATCTGGGATCACTTGTACTGACCTGCTGTCTTATAGTTTTTTTTATACAGCTGGCCTCTCTGTTTGTTTGCTGTTCGGTGGCCAGGTTCTCTGTTTATTGACTCCAATAGCAATAACTATCCCCAGACAGATCATGTCGTACATTGTATTCCCTCCCCATTTTTAAAAAAAGAAAATGTTTTGGATGTAGGAACTCTGCAGCATCCCATGTGTAGTGTGCTCACCACATAAGTGTATTTCTTATGATACATTTATAGGATCATAAGAGGTTACTAGGCTAATGGTCCTGGGACCCTAGCAAGTCTAGCCAAGAGTTTATCCCCAGAAAGAAACGTCAGTCAGCTCCCATCACCCTTGTCAATAAGGGACTATCCATCCACTCATCAAAGTTGCGCTTGTAGAGGGTCAGTGAGGTGTTCTGTTTGATGTGTATTGGGAGTCTATTCCAGAGGTGGGGCAGCCTCTGGGAGACAAACCTGTCTGTCCAACACATTTTGTTGATGTTACATATTAGATTCAGGTCTTTGAGTGGGTAGTGCATGAGGAGTTAGACTTACAGATATGGAGCATCTCTAGGTCTTAGACTGCCTAGTAGGTGAGACACAAATCACCCCTCAGCAATCTGTACAATACTGAGCAGAGTGATAGTGACTTAAGCCTGTCTGCATAGGACAGGTGTTGGAGGCCATGGATTCTCTTTGTGAGGTATTTCAGTGGTCTTTCCAGTTGGTGCAGATGTTTTAAGAGGTACATCCCAAACAGGGTGTTATACTCAATTATTGGTCTAATGAGGGAGGAGTATAGAGAGGTAATAACCTCCTTTTTTCTGGATGCAGTCCTTTTACTTATGAGATGAACCAAGTAAAAGACTTTTCTGACCACAGCTGCTACATGATGGTCAAATGTGTGGTTGTTATCAACCTAAGTGCCCAGGTTTCTTACTGCAGGGTGTGTGTTTAGGGGATTGCCGCTGATGTGGTAATCAACAGGGGTTGTGTTTTTGCCAAATGCTATGATGATACATTTTTTGCATTTAGCTTGAGGCCATGACTTTGGCACCAATCATTAGTTGCTCTGAGACCCACTTGCAGTATGTTAACATCATTTGGGGAGTCAATGACAGCACCCAACTTACAGTCATCCACAAACTTGGTCAGCCACAGGCTCTTTGTCTTTGCCTGGACCTCTGAGAAGTAGATGCCAAACAGTAGGGGTCCCAGTACAGATCCCTGGGGAACACCACTAGTGACAGGTCTGCTATTGGAGGTGGAGGTGCCTATTTTGACTTTGAGTGTCATGTTGGTGAGCCAGTTGGCCAACCACCTGATGAGATAAGAATTTACTCCAAGTTATGTTAACTTTTTGATGATGCCTGACTGGGGGATTGTGTCAAAGACCTTGGCCAAATCAAGGTAAGCTCTATGCACTGACCTTCCCTCGTCCAGGGCCTTGGTGACAGTCTCAAAGAAGTCAACCAGGTTCAACAGGCAAGATCTGCCCTTGATGAATCTGAACTGGATGTGGTCAAGTGCTTGGAGTTTGCCTTTGTCCTTGTATATGAGATCCATTATAATACACTCTGTGGCTTTACAGATCAGACATGTCAAGCTAATGACGCAATAGTTTCCAGGGTCAATAGTGGCACCACCTTTGTGCAAGGGGATGACAATTGCAGTTCTCCACTCTGCTGGAATGAAGCCTGTACTTAGGCTGTGGTTGAATGGGGTCCTCAATGGCAAAGCCTCTTTTTTCTGGAGATGGTACAGAATACATCCAGGGATACTATCAGGTCTCATGGAAGCTGTGTTCTTTGCCTTGGTAGGGCCAGTAACACTTCATCTATGGAGATTTGAGGTGCAGGACAAGTATTGTGGATGTCAAAAGGGTCTTTGGGGGGGCAGGGGGTGAAGTTTGCACTGACCCTATCTGCTAGCAGGTTGGCTAAGTCAGCTGGATCAGTGTTAGTGATACTATTAAGCACTAATTCGGAACAAACCTGGGCTTTGCCATGGAGGTTCCTGATGTAACTGAAGAAGACTGTATGGCTTCCCTTTGTTTAGGAGGTTATTTTTCATTTATAATTGGCCTTGGAGGTTTTAGTTAGCAATCTAATTTGCTTGTTGAGGCTAAGAAGGGAGTTTTTCTAATTTGGAATTTGTTCCTTTTTACCCCTGGACAGCAGTTTCTTCCTTTTGTTGTAAAGCCTGTTTATTGAGGATGTCCACCAAACAGGTCTCTGTTTCCTTGAGGACCAGGTCTTAGTTCTATTGGGTATGGCTGAGTCCATGCAGTTGTACAGGTGCTTGTATACTGCATTGGCGTACTGTTCAGCATAGTTATCTGCATCCTCTGAAGTGGTGTGAAGCTACAGATACCCTCCCTTAGGTAGTCAGCTTTTGAGAAGTTTTTTAGATTGATTAAGGCTGGGGGTGAGGGGGGGGTTGGATATAAACTTCAAATGAGACAGTCCAAATATTTGATCTAACCAGGGAAGAGCATACTATGGGATTATTGCAGCTGTCGCCCATGTTGGTGAGACCCAAGTCCAGAATGTTATCTCCCCTTGTGGGGGAAGAGACGAGCTGGTTTAGTGCATTAGAATTGATAAAGTCGAGGAATCGCTAAGAGAGTGTATTAGTGCAAGAATAATTGACGCAGGCTATGGTGGGGTAGTTGAAGTCACCAAGGATCAGGGTGTTAGGGGGTACCTTGATGGAGTCAAGTAGACCCAGGTAAGAGGACTGGGTCACAGAGGTGGGTCTATAGCTAGCTATAACTTGGATGGGTGTCTTACCAACTGTTAGTTTTACCTGGAGTAGTTCCAGTGCTTTGTGCTGGCAAACCAGTCTGGAGGTGTGCTTATCTTTAATGAAGATAGATACTCCACTACCCTTAGGCTTCCTGACCTCATTTTGGGGTCAGAATGTGTGGAATGGGGTATACCCTGGTAAGACAGGGGTGCTTGTATTTTATGTTTACTGTTTTCATGGAAACTATCCTATGCTTATGAACTAGCTGAACTGTTAGATTTATGGTATTTTCTTAAAGAAACACTGAATTCCAACTGCAGTTACATAAATGATTGATATAACCTCCTATAATACCTCTCTTAGTTATTGGGTGCAAGAACAGTACTACTGAGCCATTTTGTATGTGACAAATTGCCATTTTTTTTATATTTGAATTACTTATTCTGGTTTCATAATGGCGTACCTCTGGTAAACTTCAGTTTAGATAAATGTAACCCTCTTTTGATACTACTGCCTATTCTTTTCATATGTGGTAAATTCATTTTCAGCTAAGAGAGGGCAGAGACAGTGTGATATCATAACATACAAGTGCATGCTTCTACTGATCAGTCCCCTAACACTGTTGCATAGTCTCTCAGGCTTGTTTTTTATCGAAGTTAGATTATATAAGAATGCTGTGGTCTAGTTTAGTATAGGCTACTTTACCACAGAACAGCATTTGTACTTATGGCCCTTTATGAATATTGTTTGAGCTGGTATTACATACAGTTTTTTGCCACTACTGTTTACCATTATGATACTATGCTTCCTATTTATGTTTTTTAAAGTGTTATTTTCCTTTTACTGCTATGAGCATAATACAGCAATGCCTGAAATTTTTTAAGGTGTCTCTTCCAGTTAATATTAGAGATCCCTCTAGTTTGTATCTCTGAAACTATTTATCTTTTTTAGTCACTTTACTACTCATCTCCTTTAAAACATTACCCCCCCCCCATCACCTGGGTTTGGATGACTACTTCAATTTAGCCCGCCAGCTGGTTGAACTGCGACCAATAAACTGGACAGTGCTGTCAACTGCAGAAATGTATGTCACCCCACAGTGACACAGCTACACATTACTTGGTGTTTTGTAATTAAGTTTAAATCCAGGAATACTATAATCTTTGCTAGCCGTCCCCCCACCCACTAGTTAATAACTTGTTTTTCTATTTCTTCTTATACTACAAAGTGAGCTAAGCAGTCTAGTAAGGTGTGCTGCACATGAATGCTTATTTAAATAAATAAATAATAAATAAAACTGCATTATAATTATTACATTACACCCAGGTCATTTTTCTCTTCAGCTTGTAAAGTCAACAATATTATTTGTATCTGGGGATACTTGCACTGACCTATTGTCCTTTAGTTTACAGACAGTTTTTTATGCAGCCAGTCTCTCTGTCTATTTGCTGTTCGATGGCCAGGTTCTGCCTGCTCAGTTTGCCCTCGCTCTGCTCGGGCTGACTCCACTACCATACCTTACCCCCAATTCCCACACACCCAGTGCATCTAAACTTTTATCATACTAACCACACTCATTTCTTAACAGCATCTAATTACCACCACCACTTCATTAGTACACCCCCTCTGACCCCACCCTTATCTAAATGCTCAGTCACTTCTTCCTATTCTCCGCCTATTATCTTTCCTCTACCAACTAAATACTGCTACTTTTAACACCTCACTATTCACCCCTATTCAATTACCTCTACACTTTACCCTTTTCACCTCTAACTTTAATTTTCAAGGTAACGTCCAAATATCCCATATTATCAAAATGTTTTTCTTATATATAACATCTCTCATACTCCTTTCACTAGCTACTCACTTAACGTCATATCAAACCCACCCTGCCAGCACTTATTCTACCCTTACTATTACATTCCCACACCCACCACAAAAAATACCCACCAACTTTGTCATATCATCACACCTCTGTAATAAGACTTACATAGAGCATTTTGAATATTGATATTGTCCCCCTATATACCACACCTCACATTCCTCTCAGTATAATAAACTAGTGTCTAACCTCTTAAACTCACTCTTACACTTAGTACTGCATCTTAAACTCAGAGGCTACATACACTCTAACCCTGGCCCCAAAACAAATATATCAGAATCCCTCAACCTCACCACATTACACCCCCACGGTAAATGCACCTCAGAAAGGGACAAACGTACTACGCCTTTACATAAATCTGAAGAAGATAGTAAACAAAATGCATTAACTTCAAGACACTCTAGCACACTACCCCCCTGACATAGCAGTACTAACTGAAACCTGGCTGAAACCTCAAATAAGGAATAACGAAATTCTCACCCCAGATTATAACATTCATAGGCTTAACAAAAAAAAAAAACATGCAGGCGGTACAGCCATTATTTATAAAGAAATTCTCATCTTAGAACTTCTAAAGCCAAACACCCCAAACTATTCAGTCCTTAGCTAACCTACTTACTCCCACCCACTCTACCACTAACACACCCACTTCTAATCCCCCCTTTTAACTTCCAACCTGTCTCTACCACTTTTATGT
Source organism: Protopterus annectens (assembly GCF_019279795.1). Taxonomy (NCBI): domain Eukaryota; kingdom Metazoa; phylum Chordata; order Ceratodontiformes; family Protopteridae; genus Protopterus; species Protopterus annectens. The sequence goes on along the minus strand of NC_056741.1, from coordinate 975,478,293 downwards.
CATCCCTTATCAAAAAAACTAAAGCCAACCACCTTTTCTGCTGACTTTCTTCCTGCAGAGTACCTACAAAAAGCTGCAGTCGCCATAGCATTCCCCACTGCTATCCTAATCAATAGAACACTAACTGATGGATCTCTCCCCTTAATCTGGAAAATATCCCATGTTATCCCACTCCACAAAGGTGGAAGTTCAACAGAACTGTCCAACTACAGACCCATTGCCATTCTTTCACCACTAGCCAAATTAATGGACAAGTACATTCATAAGCAGTTTGTGGAATATCTCATTCAGAACGGCCTGCTTGCCAACTCTCAGCATGGCTTTAGGCCATATCACAGCACCACCTCTGCCCTCCTTTCTTTTACAAATACCACATTCCAAAATAGGAACAACAACAGGCTATCTTCAGCCCTATTTCTAGACCTGTCGAAGGCCTTTGATATGGTCAACCACAAATTACTCATCCATTCCCTAAAATCCATCTCCCTAGATAACAATGCTATTCAGTGGTTCCTATCCTATCTGAATGGCAGACAACAGGCTGTATTATGGCAGGGCTGACTGTCCACCCTGCTATCTCTCACCCTTGGTGTTCCTCAGGGCTCTATTCTAGGTCCTCTACTCTTTTCTATTTTCATCAACAATCTTCATACTGTCATCACTGATACAACCTGCATTCAATATGCAGATGATTCTACCCTGATCTGTACAGCCTGCTCCCCTTTAGACCTGCAAACCTTAACAAAAAACACATTCAACACAGTTGAAAATTGGCTTTCTAATCACCATCTGTTATTAAATCCCAGCAAAACTAAAGTGATCCTCTTTACCCCCACCAGTAGATCCACCCCATTTTCCTTCTCCATAACATCCATCAACGGCACCTCTATCTCTCCAGATGACCATACTAAGCTTTTAGGAGTAATAGTGGAGAATAATCTCAAATTTGGTCTGCATATCAATAAAACTATAAAAAACATTAATAAGAAGCTTGTCTCATTATATAGAAGCAAACCTTTTCTAACTCCATTAGCTAGGACTGCAATTGCCCGATCACACCTATTCTTTACCCTTCTATGTGCCTCCCCCATACTCTCCAATCTGAGCAAAACTGAACTTAGTGAGCTCTCTCGCTGTTACAACCATAGTCCCAGATTTGCCATAAGCTCGACATATGGGACGCATCACTGTCCGGCTTACTATGGTTTGTACAAACGACAGTCTGTCAGCAGCACTGTTGACGAAAATCAGAATGTCGTGCACAAAACATAAATGGATGGGATGGTCAAACACACTTATGCAAACGCAGTAGTGCATTTGCATAAGTGTATTCAACTATCTGCACAGAGATCACTATACAGTTGAGATTGGAAATTCATCCATATCCCCACTGTAGTGCAATATCGGAGTTAAACTCTATTAGTAGCGGGGGGGTGTGAGGGGTGCTGGGGAGCTTGGCCCTCTGCAAAAACGTGATATGTCATATAGGAATATGATTTACATCATCTCTTATACGGCTATCACGTGATGGTTTCAGCCACAATGTCGACTCAAATGTGTTGATCATTTGTGTCAACATTGTGGCTGGTCAGAATGTTTGTGTTCGGATTTACTTTTCATTGTTTCAAATGGAAAATGTTTTGCCGCTCGAACAAACAATAGTAAACCTCACTGTCAAAACCTCAGTCTTCTTGGGTGGCTAGAACTGCCTAGCCTACTTCTGTTCAATCAGCTTATAGTAGCACACAAAATTCTGTACCACCTTGAAAATACTCCAGAACTCAAAAATATCATAAAGCCATATAATAATTCCAGGCAACTATGATCATCCAATAACTGTTGGTCCAAACCCACAAAGCCATTAACTCAGTCTGCAACTCCCTGTTTGCCAACATTGCTGGTAAAACTTGGAATTCACTTCTATCTAACCTTACCCTTGAACCTTCTGTAAGTCTCTTCAAAAAAGGCCTAAAACAGCATTTTAAAGAGCACTGGCTTTGTCCCAGTACTAACCCTGATTAATCACTACTTATTCAATGCCTTATTTAAATTAATATTGTACGCATCTCTTGCTCATAATAACTTGATGCAACCTGTTGTTTTTGTATACTATTACACACTATCTATATTTTGAGTACCTACTAGAGGGCTTTGTAAATATGTTGACTCATATCTGTTATGTTCTATCTGTGTTATCTGGAGCTTTTCTCCACGGGCCTCCAGTGAAAATGGACCTATATCCAGTTGGACTATCCCGGTCAACAAATGTATAATAAAATAAATAAAATGAAAAAAATAAATAAAGATACTCTTTACCAAACTCAAAATAAACTCATATAAATACCTAACTATTATAGGTATCTACACACCTCCAGGAAATAACCTCACCATAAATGAAGATATTCTCAACTGGACATCCTTAACATTTCCTCACGAATCAATTAGAATGGGTGATCTTAACACTGATTGCTTCACATGCAGTTCAGAAAAACCTTCTAGCTTCATTAATCTGCATGGCTTCTCCCAAATAATATAAACTGAAAAGTGAATAGACAAAAATTCTAAAAGGCATTTCATTGTAGACTGGATTTTAGCAAATAAACCCACCCCCATAGACAGCACAAGGAACAAGAAACTAAGGGTAATGCTGCTTAACGCCAGAAGTCTTAACTTCAAGATGCATGCACTCAAAGCTCTCCTCAGTATGGAGAACATCGATATCTGTGCAGTGACAGAAACCTGGTTCAAGGCTCCAGAGAGCACCCCAGCACTACCAGGCTATACCTCATATCATGCTTTTCGGCCACAAAACCCGGACCGAACCACAAAAGGAGGGGGAGTTTCCATATTTATCAAGGATATCCACACCTCCAGGTTAGTGGCATTGCACGAAGTATCGGAGACCATCCATGTGCAACTAACAATGGGCAAGACTGCTTTTCAGTTTATAGCATCCTACAGACCACCCTCTCAAAGTCAGGAATCCCACTCGGCTTTCCTGAAAATATTGGAGAACACGAAGATCTCTCCGAACACCATTATATTGGGCGACTTCAACTACCCAAACATTGACTGGGAGCACTACTCAAGCCCCAGCACCTTAGCCCAAAGGTTCCTGGAAATTATAAACTCAAATGCTATGGAACAACTAGTCACCACTCCCACAAGAGGGGACAACATACTAGACCTGATCATTACCAACATGGGGACTCAATGCTCCACACCAAAAGTATATCCCTCATTGGTAAGATCAGACCATAAATTAATTTCACTGGATGTCCACATCCCGACCCCACCCCCAGCCCAGAAAACCACAGTGAAAAACTTCTCAAAAGCGAACTTCTCACTTCTCAAAACCGAAGTGGAATCCTTCAAGGCCCCAGGACCAGTGGAAACCATGGCCCAAACTGCAGAATCCTATATAAACACATTCTACGGACATCTCCAGGAATGCATGGATCATGCTATCCCAAACAAAACCAAGACCCAATCATCTAAAGGCAGGCATCCAGTCTGGTGGACCCCTGCCATAAGTAAACTGTACAACAGAAGGAGGAAGCTACTACATGATAGAGCAAAATCCCTAATAGGGAAGACATCTCTGATCAGTACTAGCAAAAAATTAAGATCCCTCATAAAATCCTCCAAGGCCAGCTTCGAGAGAAAAATTGCTCAGGACACCAAAGATAATCATAAGGCTTTTTTCGGTTATGTTAGGAACCTGGGATGCAACTCTCAGACTTGTTCTGAGTTGATTCTAAACGACAAAAAATACACTGAACCCACAGACATCGTCAATATCATGGCAGACAGGTTCAGTGCAAACTTCTCTCCCCCTCCCCCCCAAAAGAGCAAGTATCTATCCCAGCAGAGGGCTGCCTCCCAAACATCTCTGATGCTCAGGTGAAGGCTGCCCTCTCCAAAGCAAAAAACACTGCTTCCATGGGACCAGATGTCATCCCAGGTTGCATCCTACATGAACTCCAAGAGGAACTAATCCCTCAAATAAAACAGCTATACAATCTCAGCCTCACTACAGGATATGTGCCCACAGAATGGCGTACAGCAACAGTGGTCCCACTCCTTTACGGACCCTGGAAACTATCGCCCCATAAGCCTGACTAGCTTAGTCTGCAAGGCTATGGAGAGGATCATCATGGAGCTCATAAACAAAGACGTTGGGGACCTACAGACACTAGATCCTACCCAGTTCGGCTTTGTCAAGGGCAGATCCTGCCTTTTGAACCTGGTTGACTTCTTCGAAATGGTCACCAAAGCCATAGATGAAGGGAAGGTAGTCCACACAGCCTATCTGGACCTTGCAAAGGCATTTGACACAATACCCCACTCAGGCATCATAGATAAGCTATCCAGCTTAAATATAAACCCCTATGTCACAAGATGGGTCGCAAACTGGCTCAAAGACAGAACCCACAGAGTGAGAGTTGCTGGAGCCATGTCAGACTCGAAACCGGTCACAAGTGGCATCCCACAGGGTTCTGTCCTGGGACCACTTTTGTTTGGTATATACTTTTCCGAGGTACAGGCAAATGTGGGAGGACTATGGCTCACCAAGTTCGCAGATGACTGCAAACTGGGTGCCATAATCGACTCTCCAGCTGACACAAACATCCTTCAAAAAGGTCTCACAGAGACAGTCAACTGGTGCCAGCGCCATGGTTTAAAGCTAAATGCCAAAAAATGTATAGTCATACCCTTTGGCAAAAACAATGTGCCCACAAATTACCATGTAGGTGGAAACCCATTAAGTACAGAGAAAGTTATTAGGGACCTGGGGACCCAAGTTGATAGCAATCTCTCCTTTGACAACCACATTGCCAAAGTGGTTAGAAAGACCTTCTACATAGCCCACCTCATCACAAAGGGTTTCACATCTAGATCAAGAGAGGTAATCGTGCCCCTTTATTCATCCCACATCAGGCCCATCACAGAATACAATGCCCCTTTTGGGATGTACCTTACCTGACACCTGCAGCAATTAGAAAGACCCCAAAAGTATCTCACCAAGAGGATCAAGGGTCTCAAACAGATGCCATAAGCTGCTCGGTTAAAAAAACTCCAGCTCTACTCAGTTGCATACCGCCTACTTCGAGGCGATCTATGCCTGACATACAAAGCTATGTCAAATCCAGAATTAATGGACATGCTCCACCTCAGTAAATCTAAATCCCTTAGAGCCACACGCTCGTGGGACTTGAACCTCAGCACAGAAATAAATAGAACTTGCTGGAGGGACAGGTTCATAACCCAGTGGCTCCTTTTGCTCTGGAATAGAATTCCAGTTCACGTGAGGCAGAGCACCTCACTGAATCTCTTCAAGAAGAATCTCGATAGGTGGATGGGGGGTCATAGGTTTGTCCCAGGGATTACTCCCGTGTCACTATTAGACAGAGGCACAGTAAACTAAACTTTAAAAAGGGCACAGTATACTCAAATCAAGGGGTGGCGTAAGCCATACAGAATCGGGCTAGGCTTATAATTGCCCCAGGGCAGATAGCCTAGTATGAACCTATGAACCTATATGCTTGTCAGTCTGGCTGCCTACTTGATTGCATAACCTACCTAACTAAGGCAATGTGTTAAACCCCCAAAATACTATTTATCATCAAATTCATTCCAAAAAAGACTTTAATATGCAAACCTTCATCTCCTCCCTAAAACTCTGCAACTGGTTCCCACTTAAGACTTCACTGCTACATACAGCCGTAGACTATTTCAATACCACCTCTTTTAGCATACTAAGTAAACTAGCTCCATGTAGAATTATAAGAGTTAAATCAAATCATACCCCTTGTTTATCAAAAGAAGCTAAAGTACTACTTAAACTCAGGGATATAACAAAACTCAAGTCAACTGAGAATCTTACCAACAACTTGGAAAGAAAGCCAAAAACCAGGTCAAACTAGACAAAAAGCATACTATACTGGGATTTAGCAAAAACACCTTAAGTTATTTATTTATACATTTATTTGACATTTGTTAAATGGGATAGTCCGACTGAGCAAAACCCTTTTTCAGTGGAGGCCCAGGGAGAAAATCTCCACAGTACAAGTTATTTCATTACAGTAACTAGTAGGTACAATAGTAAAATGTATAAATATTCTAAGCAGGTATAACAGAAATAACGCAATTATATCACAGTTCAAAATGGCCAGAAAGATACAATAGTAGAAAACAATGAAACATTAATAATATATACAGATAAATAAACATTTTGGAATAACCAGAGGTTCAAAGAATAGATTTTGATCAATAAATGTTAAATAGTGTGCAAGGAAGAAATCCTGTTGGTAGAATGTTAGTTAGGAGAGGGAGCAGATTATAGAATCGGAGATTAAGCATGTATATAAGTTCTAATTGGAGGTAGGGTGGGGGAAATAGGAAAAATAGGAGAGTTAGATAAATAGTGAGGGGAAGAGAAGAGAAAGGTAATAAGGTGGTTAGGTATAAAGTATACTGAAAGACAATACTGAGAGAGTTGGGATAAGCAGAATCACATATGATGACAAGTCAAGAGAGTTTAAAAAGCATCGTAGGAAGAGAGTAGGAGCTGAATTACAAAAGAAGGTACAAAATTCAAGTAGGATATTTACAATGAGAGGTCCAGGTAATATTAAGGTAATTGTTAGAGCTTTCTTGAAGTCAAAAGTCTGGTTTATTATTTGTAGAGACATAGGAAGTTTGTTCAAAGATAGGGCTGGTAAATAGCTATACAGTTTTTGTCCAAAAGAGCTGTTGGGTTTATATATTTCTAGATGAGATCGATCAGTGCATCTTAGAATTTGAGAGGGGGAGTTAAATGGAGCTAGAGTGAATATGGAAGGGCAGGAAGAGGATTTGTGTATGATGGAATGAATGAGGGTAAGTTAAGAAAGTTGACGATGGTGAGGGAATTCTAATCATTTTATAGATGTAAGGGCAAGACACTGATGTGACCTGGGTTGGTTATTGCATGCAAATCTAGCCTGTTTATCATAGGTGGTTTGAAGTTTTGTGAGGAGATTTGATTGTAGGTTAGTTAGGATTTGAGAACAATATAGTAGGTTAGGGAGGAGGTAAGCCTGGGCAAGTGTCTGTTGTGATTCAATAGTTAGGAACTTTTTATTTCTGTAAAATAGACCTAATTTTGTTGAGTTGTTTTAATACTGTGGAATACATGTAGGTCAAACCTTAGCTGGTCATCTATAATGGCACCAGAAAGCTTAGTATGGGTTTCAGCTTTAATGATTGTGTTGTTTATGGATGCGACAGTGAATGTGGATTTGTGTTGAGAGCGTTATTTGGGAAGGAAAAGCAGAAGTTTAGTCTTTTGGGGTTCAGTAAGAGTTGGTTGTTTGAAAGCAAACTTTCAATAAGGTTAAAGGACTTTTGTGTAGGTCAGGGAGAATATCGGAGGAGGTGATGACTGTGGAGTCATCTGCATTCTGTATTAGGGATGATTGTGGGCAGGAAGTGTATAGATGATTTATGAAAATATTGAAAAGCAGGGGACCAACTATTGATCCTTCAGGGACTCCTATCTTAATGGGGAGGAAGGGAGAGAGGTAGGAAAGCCATTTAACAGCTTGTTGCCTGTTGGAAAGGGAGCTTTGAAACCAGGAGATAGTTGGAGAAGAAAGACTGAGCTGAGAGAGTTTAGAAAGTAGAAGATAGTGAGAGACAGTACCAAAAGCTTTGGAGAGATCAAGAAAGAGACAGGAGCCCAGCTTGTTATTGTCTCTGGCCTGGGAGATGGAGTTTGTAAAGGAAATGAGGGCTGTTGCAGTACTATGGTGTGTCCAAAAAACATATTATTTAGATGAGAGTAGGTTTGGTAGGTGAGATAGCAAGATTTTGTTCATGTGCACATTTCTCAAGTATTTTGGATAGAAGAGAGAGTATTGTTATAGGCTGATAACTGGAAAGGTCAGTAGAGTTTCCACCTTTGTGATGCTGTATAATATAGAATTGTTTCCATAGTGAAAGAACAATGGATTCCCTTATTGAGTGGTTTATGAGAATGGAAATGGGATATGCAATAGAGTGGGCTACAGCCTTAAGGTACACTGAATGTAGGTAGTCTGCTGATATAGAGCAAGGATTTAATCTGAGAAGATATTTTAATGTAGTTTGTAGAGACTGGTTTGAGAGAGAAGAAGTCATTGAGTGGTGAAGGAGTGATAGTGTTACAGGGATCAGTGGTTTTAGAGGGTTGGATAAGTTTACTAACTGAATCTAGGAAGTAAGAGTTAAAGATAGATGCAGTCACTTGAAAGGAATTATTAGGGCATGGTTTGGGAGTAGAGGGGCTTCCAGGGTACAGGATTTGATTGATAGTACACCAAATTTTTTTCGGATTCTTACTTTGAGTGGTTTGGGGTTTTAGATAAAAGTTTTTCTTATATTAGTTAAGTTTTTTTTAGTAAGGTTACATAGTTGTAGTCATTGGGCAATTTGGGTCTTGCCCAGAGCTTCCAGGCATTATCTCTTTTCTTTTTTAAGGAGAGAGTAGCTTGGGGAAGCCCAGGGGAACATCTAGATTTGACCCTTTTTGTCTGAAGGTGGGAAATGTAGTTTACTGTTAAGAAATATGGTGGTAAATTGTTGGACAGCTTCATATAGAGGTAGATGAAAAAAGAAGGACCAGTTAACAGAAGAAAGAATGTTGTTAAAAGAGTCAGGATGAAAGCTGGAAAGTTTATGGCATTCAATAAGTTTGTGTATTCTGGGAAGATGACGAGTGAATCTTTTGTCACAGATGGGAGAGTGATCACTAATGGCATCAGGTAGGGATTGGGGGTTGTGACAGAGGATAGGGTTGGAGACTAGAATATTATCAATTATAGATGCAGAGTTATTTTTTTTTAATAAAGTAGGTAGGAGTTGAGATGAACTGGGAGAAGCCCATATAAGTTGATGCTGGAGCTTGGAGTGGAGGAATTTACTGATAGCCAATTGATAGTTACATCACCTAGTAGGGTTCTCTCATTAGGTATATTGTTGGAAAACCAGGAGAAGATGTGTTCAAGTATTGGTACATTATCTCCTGGTGGTATGTATATTTACAGTTAGCAGTTAATAATTCAGTAGGCTAAAAGGCAGGAGAAGGATTAGCTAAGGAAGACAGATTGTTGGAGAAGAGTATTGCCACAAATTCTCCTTTTTTGGTAGTTCTGTCAAGAAGAAGGATGTTATAGCTTGGAGGTAGGAATTCCTTGTCTGATATATGTGGTTTAAGCCAAGTTTCTGAGATAGTTAGAATACTGGGGAAGTGTTGAGCTACCCAACATTGAAATTCACTTGCTTTATTGGCAATGCTACGACCATTAGTGGAAAATGCTTTGTGGTATGGTCAGAGTGATGAGATATAAAAGTGGAAGGTAAAGATGAATGGAAATTGCAGTGGGGTCCAGGACTTGGATAAATATCACCAGAAAGATGTAGGGTATTGCAGGGGTACAGAAAACTAGTCTTGAATAAGTATAAAATGTGTTGTTTAAATTTAGTTTTTGGATGTTATGTAAGAAAGAGTGTGGGGGATATATGAGAATGATAATGTGAATCTGCATATTGGGTGAAATGAGGAGATGTTGAAGAGGGAAGACGAGGATTTATGTGTATGTGATATGAGGAGAGGTGAGAGAGAAGCAAAAGGGGAGGGGGAGCAGGAAAGGTAAGAGCGTTATGAAGCTAGCGAGAATAATGTAAACATAATGTAATATAAAGTAATGAATAGGGAGGTAAGAAAGGGTTAAGTGATCGTTATTAAGTGTAATGTAGGAGGTGTCGATAAAGGGGAGGCGATGTGTAAAGGGATACAGTATTTAGTGATAGGCAGATACTGAGAGGAAGATGAGGTACTAGAAGGGGTGGGAAAAAGGGCAGTTAGCTATAAAGGTAATTGATGCAGGGGTGGGTGAGACTGGGGGTAGGCTAGGAGAGCTGAGTGAGCCCGAATAAAGAGAAGGCAAACAGAGTGGGCTTAGCTGCAGGAAGCAGCGAGCATTTAAGAAGAGAACCAATGAATCTGGCTATAGAATTTGAGCACAGGAACAGTGGGTGGAAAGAGTATAAGTAACTAGTAAGCCATCTAAGTAGAAAACTGAGCTAAAGTATGGAATACGTGAAGAGGGACAGTATAGCCTATAAATGCATGTAAAAATTCTAAGTCACAAACTGAAAAATAGCTTAAGAGCCAAGGGAAAATTGGAGAAAGTACAGTGGGTTGGGAGTGGATTCAAAAACTGGGGATTAGGGAGTGGGCCTGAGCAAGTAGTATGCACACCACAACTTCTACGTCTATGTGTAAGTTAGAAAAATTAGAACAGTACTTTCAACAGAACAGTGACTCTTTATCAGAAGACATACTATATACGCTTTTGTAGATAAAGGGCACACAACCCAGGCTGCATTAGGACTGTGTAGGTGATAACCCAGCCAAGGCTTCTCAACGAAGGTGGGGGTGCAGTAGCCTCTGTATGGGTATTATATACTTTTAGTAGATAAACGGCATGCTGCTCAGATGACACTAGGTCTGTGTAGGTAATATCCCAGCCAAGTCTACTCCGTGAAAGGTGGGGCACAGTAGCATCTGTATGGGTAGTTGGTGTGCACACTAACTCTCAGGAGAGCAGAGCTAGGGAAAACTAAAGGGTCAGGAGGTAAAGGACAGAGTAAGGATACTGCCTGTGGAACCCAGGATGCTAAAACTACCTATAACAACCCACAAAAATTCTGATCAGCAATAGAGAAAACTCCTTCAGCCTGGCCAGCCATCAACACCAATTCCATCAACCACAAGTAACAAAGATAGCATAGCAACTCATTTTAACAAATGCTTTATTGATTATATACTATCACTCTCCAAGGACAACAATACTGTTCCTCTAACCATAGCTCTAATTCCCAATGGAGCAAATACTATCTTTTCATTTAAGTCAGTTCAATTGACTACCATAAATGATATTACATTACTCAGCAAACTAAGACCAACATCATTAGCAGCTGACAAGGTACCTTTATAATATCTTAAACTAGCTACTGATACTATCTCCTGTCCAACAATCTGCTATCTAACACACATCATGGTTTATGTCCCAACCATAGCACCACTACTGCCCTTCTAAGCTTTACTAATACCATTAACCAATGTTGAAATGAAGGTAAACTAGTATCTCCCATCTTCCTAGATCTGCCAAAAGCTTTTGACATGGTCTCTTACCAGAAACTCCTCTGTGAACTGTCTTACGTAAAGCTTAAGTCACTCTTCTCTTGCTTGGTTCAAAAGCTACTGAGCTGGTCAAAAACAAGCCATTGAGTAGCAACAGGAACTTCTTCTCTTTTACCCATCAATATGGGGCTTTCCAGGGCTCAATTCTAAGGCCTGTTCTCTTTAATATTTTTACCAACAAACTTTACACTGCAACCCACCTCTCTTGTTCAGTATGCAGATGACTACACTCATCTGCACTGTTCCCGCACTACAACAACTTATAGATATAACACAAAAGTCCTTCTCAGCTGTGGGAACCTGGCTCTCTAACTCAATATTGATTCTTAACCCAAGAAAAAACAAGCTCATGCTCTTTCAAATATGTAAAGCTATAGACCATCCATCCTCATTTCATATTTATTCCTCTAACAACACCATCTTAACTACAGTCTCCCAAACTAAAATCCAAAGTGTTCTAATTGAAAATAATAAGAAATTTGACATACACCTATCTCAAATTATCAAGAAGACACAAATAAAGCTATGTTCACTTTATAGAATCAAACCATTTCTCACCAACTTGACAAGACAGGCAGTTACCAGAACCCACTTACTCTCTACCTTCCGATATGCTTCCCCTATCTTTACAAATCTAACGAAAATGCTTAACTAAACAGGAAGCCTGCTATAACAAAATAGCCAGATTTGCTAAAAATTCATACCACACACTACACCACTGCTCTGCTCTGCGGCAACTTAACTGGTTAGAATTACCCTATCATTTAACCTTTGCGCAGCTAATTACTGCCCACACACACCAATCGGAAAATCCCCTTCCCTCCAAAATCTATTACGACACTATACTAATAATCGGATACTACGTTCCTCTAATCAATCAGTACTACAAATATTGAAATGCTATAATACTACAGGGGGCTCTCTCTATTCATACCATAGTGCCAAATCTGGAACATAACCCCTGAAACTAACAGATACACAGTTAACCCTGCCCATTTCAAAAAACACTTAAGAAACTGGCTCTGCGCATGTTCTAACCGTGAATACCCCACTACCACATACACTACTTCTTTTCTATTATCTTTTACCTTTCAGTATCCCACCTTAAGGTTTACTTACATTACCCATCTCACACTAACAAACCATACACTTCCCTTTTCCTTTTCTCTCCTCTTGTGCATCCTAATCCAGTCTCTCCTCTTCTAACATACTAATTAGCATAACCCCTAATACATTCCTTTACCTAATCTTGTTCTAATCATTAACTATTTCTCTCAACCCATACTTTTTGGCTATTAACAACCCTACACTAACTAGCCTACTAGCTTCTGAGTTGCTCTCTTCTCCTGTCCTGTCTCATCTCTGTTCTACATGGTCTTCTTCAACATTCATTTATTAGAATTATATTAAATAATGTATTTATGAAAGAGTGCTTTATTCCTTTATTATTAATCACGTGCCATCCTTGCTGTACCTATTTGGTTATGTAATAGACAGTGTAAACATTGTACCTATGCAATTTTGTCTCTTACTTCATTCTATGTATCAGAATTGTATCATTTTGTACTGATGGAATTTTTTTTATTGTCTCTGGAGCTTTTCTCCCAAGGCCTCCTCTGAAAATGGGCTTCTGCCTAGTTGGACTTTCCTAGTAAACAAATGTCAAATAAATAAATAAAAAATAAAGTGCACAGATAAGCACTTCCTATACACTCCTGTACTTCAATAGAGATATTTTTCTCAGTGGTTTATTGACTTGCTACCTTGCATTACAACAGTATTGTGTGGATTTATTGTGCTTTTTCCTGTTTTCTCTCTCCCTGCTCCTTTTTTCTCTTTTATTTATTATTTTGCTTAAGTGTTTCAGTTTACTTCGTTTTTTTTTTTCTTGCTTCTCTTCTATCTCATTTTTCTTTCATACAGGTTCAAATCCTCAGAAGAAGACCAGGTTTATACCTCCAGGTCTAGGGAGGGATCACCCTCTGCCCATCCGGGGCCTCCACTCAGGGTCGGAGTGGAGGTGCCAGTCCTATAGGCACTCCAGCATGTGGCAGCTTGGTAAGCCCCACAGAGTGGGAGCTTCAGAGTTTGGTTTAGGACATAGTGGAAGAGGTAATGGCAGGAGTATTATGACAGCTGAATCCTCTCTTCAGTGTGTAGAAGTCACACTTATACCTTTACTGCTATTATTGTTCACAGATTTCCAGTTAGTTTGGGAAGAACTGCCCTCCTCCACATTACTTTTTACAGTTTTAAACAGTAGAATGAAGAACGAATAGTAACCTTTATTAAAATCTATCTCAGTGGTAATACTATATGAAATATAGGTTAAAAAAAGAAAAAAATAATGCATAGTCACCTTATATGATCACTTTCCAGTGGAGTACTTCAGAAAATAACTCTAAGATAGAAGAACTTCATCTGATTTTTCCTACCTTAGTCATCACTGCAGCACATGAACTTATCAGGATCACTAAATCCCATGTATTTTATTGACTGAGTATGTGAGGATTGGAACAAAAATGTCTGGGATAATGCAGTCTTGGTCACACTTTGCACTGAATGACTGTGCTTAATACAAAATGAACTGTCCTTTCCAATAAGGTGCAGTGATGAAGGGGTTCATTACAGTAAGAAGGCAGGGCAGGTGTCAGAGTTTTGAGGTAAAGGGTGTGGGAAGAGCAATCTGTAAATAAAATATCCAAAACAGTATTTGTGCCCCCTCACAATGGGCTGTCCCCCTAGACTCTTCTTAAATTGAAAGTCAGAGTGGAATAAATGCTACTCACAGTGTGCTAATTGAACTGTTATATCACTCCACAACAGACAGTATGCTATTGAGCAGCCTATTAGCTGTCAAAGTAGATTTTTTTTCTAGGAAAACAAACAGGAAATTTACTTCTCTTTTTGACTTTTGCTTATCTTTATTAAGTCCTGCAAGCAAAGAATTAATCTGTGGAATAACATCCCAGATGTGTTCTGAGCTTAGAAAATGACTGTACTCCATACCTCAGATGAGACATGAATTGCTGAAGGAAAACATTCTTCTTGACAAACTTTAAATATCTAGACTATTGATACATTACTGGACATATCTAAACAGAAGCTTTGACACCCCCTTGTCAAAAAACTGACCATTGTTTAAATAATCCAGCATTTTTTGTGAATAGGTTAATAAAACTAGAGGGCATACCTCTCTAGTTTAATGGAAACTTGTAAACAAGAGATAACACAGGGGTGAGTTACAAGATTTCAACTGATCCTGAATGTAGGTTCTGCTGTTGATGGTCTGGAGGTTAATAATAACCTGGCAACTATTATAGAGCTATGGTATGTGATTTTGATAGTTGGTTCTCCATGGTCTGGGCAATTTTACATAGGTTCATAGGTGCATAGATTAGTACTAAGCTAACTGCCCTTGTGAGCCATTTTAAGCTTAGCTAATTATCCCTTGTGAGACTCAAACCCTGTACCTTGTGTTTGTAAGGCAAACACCTTAACCATTAGTCCACCCTCCCACCCTTAGTCCACCCTCCCACCCAGGGAGAAACTAAATGACTAATATACAGATTAATTTACACTATGTGTTTGGGGGATAAATCTTTGATGGTATATAGGAACAAGAACGACTTGAAAAAGGGGGTTTGAAACTTTACAGAGGGACTTTAAAACTAACCACAATGTTGGTATGTTCAAATGTGATTGTTGCCGATAATGTAGGTTCATTTGGAAGGGGGTTAATCTGGTGTTGGATCAGCTCTCTAAAGCATTTACTCCAAATAGTAGATTTAATTATAACATAAAAGGGGGGAGATGGCAAGTTATTTGTCTTGTCTGGCACTTTACAAGGAGAAAGCTAAAGGCCCCTCATGGAAATCTATGTTTTTGCAGTTTCAAAACAGGATTTCACGCAGTCTATAGATTGCACTAAACTAAAAAAAAATTCTTTATTCTTGAGAAAGTTTTTGAACTTAAAAGAGGGGGTGATTTGGCAGCGCTATTAGAATCATGCAAATTATATTGGCAATTGGCTTTGGATGCAGCCAATGCCCCTGGTCTTAATGACATAACATCAATTTCCACCTTGTTGATGTTAAAAAATGGCAAAGTGTAATGTTGATTTTACTGATGAATTTTAACTGTCCGTTACTGTTTGAACTGTATTTTAGTATGTTATACATGTATTTAGTCACTAGATGGCACTCTTTGCTTTTGTATAAAAGGGTTTTGAATGGGGGAAATGTGTTGTCTGATGACGTGCAGTGTTGTGCTGAGCGAAAGCGCTTACAATTCGTTGGATTACTCCTTGTGACTGAGTGAGCTTTATTTGTTTTTATATTTTGGTTTTCTTATGAAATTTGGGTTCTTGTGTATTTAACCTTAATAGGGATAAAACTAAAACTCTTCTAACAGACATTCAACTGCAGTTCATAGCTTTACCAGTGGAAAAAAAAATCTGGAGTTCTATTACTTCTGCATCTATTGTTGCTCAAATGCAGCATTTAATGGTGAGTGAACTGCTATGGGACATTGCAAGGATAAATGGACCCATAGCTCTCCATTCTCTGTCTTTGGCTAGAAAACATGCAAGATTTAATATAAAACAATTTTACTCCTTTGGTTAAATTAGATCTATAACACATATCGGGACAAAAATGTTAACTAGTAGTTTAATTGAGATTTCAGGTTGAATAAATGGTTTTATCCCAGTGTTCATCATAACCTTGTCTGCATGTTTTTAACTGTTTTATGAGTTATGTGACTTATATTATATGGGGTTTTGGTTTCTGGTGTCTGCATTAGTTTCACTTTACATATAGAAATGTGCAAAAATTGTGTTTACACAATTTCTATAAATTTGGATTATTTATGTTTTTCAAATATAAGGAATGTGATCTTTTTACAAGAAAGTTAACTGAAATGTCAGAAACTGTAAACAGAAATTCTTATGTCAAAAAGTAAGCAAATAATTTTAGATAATAACCAGTCAATAACTGTATTATGAATATGATGCAAAACGTATCTAGTTACTTCTGTTTTATTGGTTTCATTTATGAATTATTCTAGCACATTCTGCTTTATTTGCTTCAATAACCCTTAATAAAAGAAAGAAATATAATTAAATAAATGAGTAGCAATTTAGATTTTCTTTTGGCTGTTGTTCAGACTCGATTACACAAATATATCTAAACTTATAAAACATTAACTGTAATCTTTATTTCACGGTAGTCATTGCTGCTAGGGCAGCAGCTATCAATGTACATTTACCTACAACAGTGCAATCTAATATTAACTTTTAGCAAGAATATGAATAATTAAACATGATGAGACTTAAGTCTAAGAACCTTCTGGCCTCCATCTTGCCAAATGGCTTGCCATTGGCACAAACCACCTAACGGAGAAGCAGTTTCTTTAGTAGTAGCTTCAGCAAATATTTCTGTTTACATATAGACCATACTGGGATGTAACAATTAAGTACTATAATTAAACATAGAACAGATCTACAAGGAGTTAACTTGGCTGAGACTGATCATATTTCATCAGACAAGGTGACAGAATATACCTGTATTTTGCTCAGAGGATCTTCAGCTAACACTGAACAGCAATGTATGCAGACAAAAGGGACTACAGTGTACTTTGTAGTAGTAATAATAACAAAGAATCATTTGACTGAAATATTTTAAAAAAATGACTACCAGTTGTACGTGCTATGGTGAATTTCTTCTTTAATTTCATAAATTTTTACGTGTCTAACTGAGGGATATTTCAAGAAACTCTTTAAATAAACTATACAATGGGACAAATAAAGCCTCATCTGTTGTGCTGAGATTTAAAAAGTGAAATTATTTCTCTGAAATACTGCTGGAAATCATTTATTGGCACTCGAATGTTACCTGGTTAGATAGGAAGATAGCATGATTAGAACATAAGTTGTTCGACATAAAATTATAGAATTTATTAGTATAGCAATAGCACTGGAAATATAACTGGAACTTTTTCAGAAACTTTTTAATTATCGAAGCATGCATCCTTAGAGAGTACCTAGGTGAACAACTATAGCAATTTAATAAAAGACTCTGCCATCTATTCAATCAGTAATTAAAGAGAATGTCACCCGAAAGGATTAAAAAGTTTCTTTATGAGATTTATTTTAGCACACAGAAGATAAACTATTTCATCTTAGTAGGCAGTTTAGTGGAGGCCTGCCATAAACAATGCTTACATGGTGTAGACACTAAAACATTGCAAGGTCACATAAGAAACTTAAAGTAATATATTTAAGCTCTAGCTTTGGGTCTTTTCCCAAGCTTCTTCTCAAAATGACTGTTTAATTTTTGTTTACTCTAGAGTAACTATATTTTTCAAACTAACAAAATACAGTCTGATTATGAATTACTATCAATGTTATTTGCAATATAAATAAAATATAGAACATACCAGAAGGTCAAGAAAGAGTGGAAAAAACATTAAGTAGAAGAATGTGGAGGTGGAGAACATAGAATTAAACAAACTATTAGAGATTACTGTTACGGACAGAAAAGAAAATTCCTCAAAAATCTGCATGGTATTAGAAAACATTTAATTTGTCACTCTTCCAGACAGAAAGATTACTGCTGACCATAAATATTTTGCCTTGTTTAACTTATAAACTTGGTACCCATCTAAATAAGATTTTTCTTCCACATTGTTTAGTGCATTCTGTCATTAACGACAATTGTACTTAGCATCTCAAATACTACTTAAAGTCATTAAAAATTGAAACAAGAAAGATAGTGCTTCTTTGAGTACACTTATCGGTAACACTTAAAAAATAACACAGAATGACTAGAGGTTTGAAGAGCTATGAACCTACTAGCTAACACTTGTTCATTCAGTTTGCCCACATGGATATAGAGTTTCTGTTGGAAAATGTATCTTTTCCCCTTAACAGTTCCAGTTTGGCAAATATCTACACCCTCACTGTCTGTATGTTTACTGATGAATGTTTTATCTGGCTGTACTTTCTTCTCAGAATTTAAAGAAAGAAAGTGAAAAAAATTGATTATGTCTGACCAACAAAAGCTAACAGTCTGACTTAGATCATATTACATTATTTTTCCACATTTTGGTTTTGTGTGTGTGTGTGTGGGGGGGTTGCTTTTGAGTCATAATGAATCCTTAGTCTATATTATGTGATATGCTATTGAGTAATGATGCTTTGCTGCTTTTATTTTGTCCTAGCTCTCTTGCATGCCTCCTCACACTCGCAGAAAGGCTAGTGCAACAGTTGCTGCTTGCTTATTTTTCACCAGTAATTATTCTTTATATGTTAATCTGCTTGGAGTTGCAGTCCATGTTGCTATTTTTTTCTCTCAGTATTTTTGAGATTTTGCTCTGCTCATAAAGGCATGTTTTAACAAATTTCAGAAACTCCTTTGTGTGGATATGATAATGACTACCTTTGTTTACTTTTTTTGTTTTAATAAGAAACAGCCCACTAGAAGTGGCAATGCATGCAGCTTCTCATTTCTTTAAGTTATCAGTACTGGAGTTTAAAATTGAGAATTCACTTGCCGTGTTAATATTCATAACAGTATTTCTTGTTTGCTTTAAAGATGCTTGCCAATATAATGGTATGGCTGGTGTTATTACTGCATGCTACATTACCTAATTTGTGTTTCAAGTCAATTGATTGATTGTCCTATTTCTGTACTAAATGCATATTTCCTTGTGACATAAAGAAGCGTTCCATTGTTAACAAGTCATCTACTTGGAAAGTGTTAATTCTGACATGCAAACAGGAAAAGAGCCAATAGGCTGAAATGATATGCCATGAATACTCAAGTTACTCCCCTTGCCAATAGAACAGAAGTTATTCAGGAAACATATAAGTGCATTAGATAAAGGCTGGTAGAAGAATAATGGACCTCACTGTACTGCAAAGACAAGTGCAGCCATGCTGATAAAGCATTCAGGTGGACATTCACATGAATGGCAGTGGATTCAGAAGTCATACAACAACTGTGTCCAACTAAAAACATTTTCCTTCCGAGATTGTGTTTCTCATCCTGGCAGATAATCCCCATACTTCTGAATAGCAGACAGACAGACAGACACACACAACATGATTTAGCCGTTTTCCACACCCTGTGGCATTTCTGTCCTAGTCAGCTTTCCCAGTGCATATCAGGCCAGGGCTGAATGAATCAGAAGATTTATTCTTTAAGGATTTGTCTCCTTTGCTTTTGCATCATTTTGCTTATCACATATGAAAGCCTTTTGTCAAGGAAACACATAAATAGAGTGATATACTGGTACCTCTACATTTAATACCCACATTTCACAACATTTTAATATTGTACAATCATATAAAGCTTTATTATTTTCATTTAATGAGGCTGTAAATATAGCTAAGCTTTTATAGTCTGAAAAATGAATAAACATGATAACCACTGAGAAAAACATCACTGATTAGCTGAACTTTGCAAGGAGGGAAATATGACACTTGGATTGACTCAGAAGGAAAACAGGTATTCCAGTTCACAAATTATCACTTTTTAAAACTGCTGTGTTATGTCATTTATTTTTATCTTACTCCAAGAACTTCACAAATAGTGCAAGAAATAAAAAAGAGACAAATATGATGGCAAAAATAGTGACTGGCATTTTTACCAAATATTCTCAAAGTCAACAGTTTTTCTCATTATTTCAATTCTAAGTGAAAGGGATTGTGATATTACAATACAGGCTAGGACACTGTAATCTCATCTTCTGTGTCCTGACAGTGCTTTATGGTCAAGAAGTATCTTTCCAAGAAATCAAGATAATGTCAAAATGTTTGCCCCATGGGGGCATTTAGGGTTAAAACTAAATAAACAAAATTAGTAATAAATAGTTTTTCTGCCCTGGAATTGTATAGAACTTCATGGCAAGATAAAATCTATCAATGCATATTACATAGACATGCATACATTACATTATATTATATTGTATTATATTATATTGTATTATATTATATTATATTATATTATATTATATTATATTATATTATATTATATTATATTGTATTATATTATATTATATTATATTATATTATATTATATTATATTATATTATATTATATTTTCTGCCTACTACAGTCCTTTAATTGGGCATCGAGAAAATTGAATACTGAGTCAAATAGTTTGCTGTGCAAGTCACTATAGCCCTAACGAGGATACACTTAACTCCTTCTCTTTTTGCTGACTTGGTTCAGTAACATTCTGATTTGATTCAGTCACACATTTGTTTACTGGAAGGGGTTTCAATGTGGTCCATGGACCTTTCCTGAAGAGTTCCAGTCTTCTGTTCAGGAATCATACTAAAGGCAAAGTTTCGCTATTACTTACAATAACATTTTTAGCATTATTCATCCCTCTGTCAGAGATATGTGATACAGAAAATGTCATGGAAACCATAGCCTATCTGTATCCAATATTAATTTAAGGAGGAATTGTATGACTAACTAGTCCACTGCTGCTTGTGTGATACAATGAAGTGTAATTACTTCATGTAAAAAATAAAATCTTGTCTAGTTATGCCAACAGACATTGAATCAATAATTCTTTTAATTGTGCCACAGACTGAAACAACTCAACATTGCATGAAATGCAGGATAGAAACAAGAACTTTTTCAGGAGCAGGAAAAAACATCTGTTACTGATTTGCATTCATTTGGTTACTTGATATACATTTTAATTATTTTATGCTGTATTTGTTTGGTCTTGTTAACTGGGATGGAGCACTGACTCGTGGACCTTTTTCAGACTCAGCCTGGAAGCACCATCTGGTTAAGTCATTTGCTTTTACTGTTACACAGTAAGACAAATGGAGACTGAGGAAGCAACGCATTTTACTTTCACTGTCTGATGACCTTATGACTGAAATTTTCATGGATGAATAAATGAGACCACTTTGTCAAGATGTCCCTTTACTGAGATCTTGTGCAATAAATGATAAAAGAAATTTTCACAACTGAATATGCAGTGAAGAAAATTCACATACTAGTAATGCTACCAGTAAAACTAATATACAATGCTTTTCATATCTTCTTTATCCTCTTAGTGCTTCTTTCAATGCCTTCTGTCTGTTATGCATCTAAATAGTCTAACACATGGAATTATGAAGAACACAAGTCAGCGATCTCTGCTGTGTGACCTAGCACTCCAGAATGTTGGTTTGCATTCTTGTATGAGTATATCATTCATCCCAATAACTGCTGTATTTAACATACTGCAAATGCGGTACATTATTGTTATGCTTTTTTCTGGGGGGATCAATAGACTCCAATGTTCTTTAGCTGAGGTATTTCCCTTATGCTCGATAACTCTGCTGGGATACTGCAACTGAATTTCTTGGTCTAGTTTTCCTATTTTCACATCTTAGTAATTCACAGAAAACTTATAAATTGCTTCCTACTTTTAGTACAAGACTTCTCCTGTGAATAAATTCATGGCAAGCTCTACTTAAATTTGCAAAGCTCACTCCTGAAAATGATTTCTGGACATATTCATTATGTTCAACACCTTTTACTGGCATTAGAAATATTTACTGTTGTGTGTTCTTAATCATGTGGTATTTAACTGCAATTCATGTCTCTATATGATTTTTTTGGTGACTCAGCCCATTTGCCTCTCAGCTGCTGGACTTGAAGTCCTCATCCTAGACTCATTTCATAATGGTAGCAAATTATAGTTATAAATTGATCAGGAATTTATTTTGGTTGAACTGATCTCTTGTTAAAGCAACTTGGAACAGTGTTCTGTATTTTAATAATAATCCAGCTTTCTTTTAATTTTTTTCTTCTCTGAATGATTTAGAACTGTTCTATTGTTACCAACGCACTTTTATTTGTCCTATTTCTTTCAGAATACATACTACATTTAGTTTCATATTTTGATATTTTGACTTTTACTTAGCTTTATCTGCAGTGGTAATTAGTTTGTTACTCTACTGATTATTATTTTTTCTTTTTCAGTCCACTGATATCAGCTTGCACATTTATTGTTTCTTAGTTGGATTCTTAGCCTTGAAATCTATGGATCATGTCTATGAGAGGGTGCCACCTATTCTTATACCCCCCTTTTTTCTTACTAATTCAGATTCACTCGTTTTCAAGATTTGCATTGTCTAAGAGGTAAGGCAAAGGCATTGCATAGTCATGCATTCCAAGTGGCGCACCCACATATGGATTAGAGTGAACTTTAGCCAGTCACAATCAAACTGCACAGTCCAGTCATCTTTCCTGCATGCAATAACACAGGAGCATAAGCTTCAACTTAAGCAGTATATGGCACCCACAAGTGTGAGGTAAATCCTCAAAAAGGCCAACATAGTGTATAACTTCACATTACTAACCACGATGTGGCTAAGCTCAAACTTCAGCCCCTTAATAGAAGCCTTAGTGCTTTAAGGAGTCTGTCTAATTCAACACCCAAGATGTGATATCCCCTGGGTGGGAGTGGGGAAGTAGCTATATATTTTCTAATATAGAGCTGAATGTGGTCCAGAGACTTACTTCTTGGAAGAGAATTAACAAATTCTAATGTAATACAGGAGCAGGAATAAATTATATGTTACTGCACATTTGCTATCCACATGGTAGCATTAAGGATTCTTGCAGGATTTTATTTGCATGCTCCACAAGTAGGTGCTGACTTAACTTATCCTGGCTCATTTTGGATGGCTGCAAAACTTGGTTTGATTAAGAGTCTGTGTGTAGTTCCTTTGAAAGGATTTACATCTATTATAAAAAAGGGTTAGAGTGTGCTCGGGTTTTTATCTGCTAAACGGGACATTTTCGGTCCTAGTGTTTTATCTTTGTGTCATCACATTGAATTTGGAGAATGAAGTAATTTCCAGAGTCAAATCAGCACCTCATCAGATTCAGTCTGCTGTTATCTTGCCTTATACCGCTCGAGATTGAAAAGGCCAAGTGCAAGAATGAAGTGTTTCCACCAGTTTCTTTCTGCAGTGCTCAATCTATCCTTCCCAGAGTGTCGTATGGGGTATTCTGAAGGTGAGCGTACAGTGTATTACCCCAGTATGCCATCTTTCAGCCATGTTTGCCACAGTACTAATTGCAGCTACAAAGCTTATGTAGTGAGCAGAGAAGAATGGAACACTGTTGCAGAGCTGTAACATACCAATTTGGCAACCATGGCAATAGAGGAGTAGATAGGCTGGCATGGGGTGAAAGGGAATAAGGTGTTAACTTAAGGAGCATATTAGAGAGATGCTGATCAGCTAATATGATAGTACAGACATTCACAAATAAATGCCAGTAGTGCTAGTGCATTTCCCGCATCAAAGCTGAAGCTGCATAAGCTGTAACAAGTGGTTTGCAACAGTTTTCAAAGGAAAAAAATGCTTGCCTTTTTGTGGGGGGTTCTCAACTTAAACTTTAGGAGGCACTAGATCAGGGAAATGGAACAGGGCACTACAATAGTTAGCAATGGCTCTGCCAGGCTTGCACCCCATTTAGTGTACCCCTTATTGTCTATAAGCAATCATTTAATGATAGCTTGTGAACTGTAATACTGTCTTTTTGAAAATTACATATCATCCAAATAATTTAGTGTTGTGTTTAACAGAAACAAACAATTTGACAGTTTACAAGCTGTTATAAATGTGATTGTAATCAGAGATACAGTAATATGAGCTTGTAAAATATCAACCTTTCTACTGTACCCTACAAGTTTGAGCATGGATTAATTATGCTCGCCATACCTTTCAACCTCTTAGAGCAAGAAATCCGGACAAAGCCATGAGTAAAAGTGGGACAAAAGTCCAAAAATAGGGACAGTTTTTAAATATTGTTAATATTGCTCTTACAAACTTAGAGAAAGTTGATAGAATAACAGGTTTTGAATTGGAATGAATTTTTCTGAAGGATATGAAGTCTGAAACTCAGATGTCTGCTATTATTTTCTAACTGCAACCTGTAATGATTTACCATTAATGTGCCAGAAAAAACACAAGTATATGAAAAATGGACCAAAAATATAAGGCCAAAAATCTGGACATTTTGCGAAAATCTGTACTTTTGAGAGGTATGGTCCCCTCTGCCCCACCGTTTTTCTGACTCACCATTGAAAAACAATTCCTGAATAGGATGGAAGGCATGTCCAACATAGAGAACAACAAAGGCACTAAGGGGATATGAAAGATTACCATTTGAAATGTCGGGACTCACTAGATCTAGTCCTGAAATGCAGAGACCGAATGGCCAAAATTTTGGACTTACATATACTAAGTCCAAGATGACATTTCTTGGAATATTTCTTTTTCTCCAAGGTATGGTGATCTTAGAGTTGGTTAATATGGGTTTGAGGTGTATGCGGGGTGCACCACTGCTGTAAAAAGAAGTTCAAAGGATAAAAGTGATTTTTGAGATTTGTTCTTCTCTTGTGTTTTTGATCGTTTTTTTTTTCTTTTTTAGCTTGTCAGCACTTGGCATTTCAAGTGCCGACTTTTCAACAGGGATATGATCTGAAAGCCATAGATACCTACTTCATTGAAACCAAACTAGAACTGGACCTTCACTACTCTTGGAATCAACCAGAGAGTCACTGCTAGAAGGTATGTTATTTGCCTGTGTGATTCTTGATAACGTTTTCTTTCTCAATCTGATTGTGAACTAATCAGTTAATTTTTCATGGACAAGGTTAATGCCATCAGACCACATGCAATATTGGATGCACATACTGAGTTTAAGGTCATCTTTTGTTAATGAGGTTATGTGTTTGCTTCCCATTGCATGCTGGCAGGTAAAACAGATTGCCCATTAGTTTTAAAGGCGGTCTTGCATGCTGCATTTTTCAATAGTTCAGGCTTGTACCTGGGCACTCAAAAGTCTTTGCCCTATCTTGAACCTTCCCCCAATTGAAAAAGTTGTGTAGAAAGTAGTATAAAATAACTTGGATCCCTGTTAGAGTTTCAAGGACTCCGATATCCACTTTGAAGTAATTAAGGATTTGCTTGTGACTAGAGCTCAAACGTTCTCTTCAGTGCTGATTCTCTTTCATCTCTCACCACAGGATCCTGAGACACGAATGGTTAGTTTCACATCTAGAAAGGTAATGTCCTATGCTCTGAGCTGTGGGTTCCAGATCTAGTCCACATTTTGTAGCATATAAATACTACCATCTGTGAGTCTAGACTGATGCAGATTTCTAAATTATCATTACAATGATTATAGGATTTAGATCTACCCCTCTTTTCTCTCAAGAGTGACTGGCAGAGTTAAGGTGTCATGCAGAGACTCTGCAAAAGACCTGTTTGTGTGGACCTCATTGAAGAATGTTTGGAAGCCATGTTTTCTTAGATGAGTGCTAAGAGGTTTAAACTTCATCCTTCCAAGACTTTTGATATGATTTTCATGCAGTACTTGGGGCCTCAACAGCACATACTCTAGTTCCTTATATCATGTACGAAGGCGTTAAAACTCAGTGTGTAATCATCAGTGTCTAGCTGCAATGACATTAACAGGGTACTTTTAATTTTACTAGAGCTTCCAGTATACAGTCTCCATCATATAAGAGCCCATACCTGGTGCTAACTAGCACCGACTTTGGCAGTCTAGGCTGCTATATTATAATCAGAATTCAGTAATGAGGCCCCTATATGCAACATAAACACATACTCATATGTTGCTTTCCCTGCTTTGTGTCAACCAACTAAATAAAATACACAAATGTTTTGAATATGTGCTTAGTAAAATTTTACATATATGACAGTCTATTGAGTAATCTCCACCACTGTTTTAAACTTGTATCTAAGGCCCTGACACTGGGTTGAACAGAAATGTTCGACATTTTATGATTTTTATCTAACTGCTAAATAAGATAATATGATTTTTATCAGTAGCCCTTCAGCTATAAAAGCAGAATGCTTAATGACCAACTGTCTTCCAGCTATCTGACGGTCTTGTATAGTCTTGGGATCATGCACGATGTCAAATGGTGTTATAAAGCAACATTGTTCTACCTTTTCTTTTGATGAACATTTGTATTTCCTCCTTCTCATATGTTAAGCTTGAAAAACAGCCAGATTGTTGTTTATTTTTCTTGTATAAATAGCACAGATGACTACTTAACTTGTCACAGATGAGCAGCAAGCCTGGTCCTGCATCTATGCTTTTTACTAGATCAAAAGAAAAGGCTAACAGCAGGCTACATATCACACCATCATGGTGAGATAGGTAAGGCATCCAATAACCAGCAGAGAACTTGTTCCTGTTACTGTAAGCAGCACCACCTGATGCCCAAAGAAAAATGCACAGTAAAGGAACATGGGCTCTAATTAAAACATATTTTCGTTCAGCACACAGTCATGTTTGTTTTCAAATTACTTCCACTGCCAAGAGATATTACACACAAAATCAATCACATCTTAAGGTGTCGTGCAGAGACTCTGCAAAAGACCTATTTGTATGGATCCACAGCTGGTAACAGATTTCAGGTGTCAATTTCATATTATCATCATTAATGAACAATATTACAGAACCATTTATTAATTAATGCTAGTGTTCTGGAGACCTGTGCTGAGTTATTAGATGCTTAAAATCAAAGTGATACTCGGCAGAAAAGATCTTAGCACCTGCAGCTTACTTAGATAATTTGATTTATATCAAAATAAGTTAATCATCATTATGCATGTGTTCAGGGAAGATGTTATTGAAAAGTCTGTAATGAGGGCAGTCAATGGCTTAGTAGTAACACAGCATTACTCTATAAGTGCAATTCTGTCTGCTTGCTTTTTAATGAATCTAAGTAGAGCAGATATTCTGTCCAAACTTCAAGTTTAGCAAACGGCATTATCACAATTGAAAATGCTTGACAGTACACCACAACTGCAAGCACAAAAGGTGGCCAGTGAAAATACAGGTGACTGAAATGGTCTGCAAATAAAGGTCATGGATCACTGCTAAAAAAGTAGCATTTTATTAGCATTACAGCCAATGGAATCAGACATCCACTACAATGAAGACTGTTGATTTTTCTGAACCTTTATTAGTCCCAGCCGTCCTCCAACAGGCTTCAGCAAAAGTCCTTCTCGGTTTAAAGCAGCAATTCTCCTACATTGTTCTGATTATCCCATGATCAAAGCAAATGGATTCTCAAAACCAAGTTCTGTGCTACTTATATTGACTTTGCAATGACCTACAATGCTTCCTCTGACACAAAGTAGAAGAAACCGAAAACAGGAGTAGGAGAAGACAATCCAGACTGTTCACAAGAATTAGTTTGTTCTGTTTTTAAAGGTATCCTGTTGCTGCCTCTTGGCCATACAAGTAATCATATTTCATTATGCATGGAAAAATACAATTAAATTATGGTTAAAAGTGCAGAGAGAAAAAAAACAGTTCTAGGGTCCAGCTACATTGCACTGTGTTATAGAACAGTTAGACTGCAAAGACAGCTTTACCTTGTCCCAAAGTACATTCTCCCTGCGTACAAAATGCCTAAAATGTTACTTACAAGTAAAATATGATTCAGCAGTTCCTCACCTCATTCTTACAAGTAAAATGTGACTCAGCAGTTCCTAACCTCATTCTTACAAGTAAAATGTGACTCAGCAGTTCCTCACCTCATTCTTACAAGTAAAATATGATTCAGCAGTTCCTCACCTCATTCTTACCAGTAAAATGTGATGCAGCAGTTCCTCACCTCATTCTTACAAGTAAAATGTGACTCAGCAGTTCCTCACCTCATTCTTACAAGTAAAATGTGACTCAGCAGTTCCTCACCTCATTCTTACAAGTAAAATGTGATTCAGTAGTTCCTAACCTCATTCCTACAAGTAAAATGTAACTCAGCAGTTCCTCACCTCATTCTTACAAGTAAAATGTGATTCAGCAGTTCCTCATCTCATCTCATTGACAATTAAGTACTGCTCATCTTCATCATTAAGGATTTGTATGAAATCTTATTACACCTCCTCTAGGACTTTTTTTCTCCAAGCTTCTCATTATATCTCACATGTATTTATTTATTAAGCCAAGAGGAAGGCTACATAGAACTTTGGAGCCCAGTTATCTTACTTTACTCCAGGGATCATAAATTAATTGCATCTCTCCCAACTAGTGGCCTAATGTGAAAAGAAGAACAAGCTATGCTGTCACAAACGATTGAACAGCTGAAAATAGAATGATATGATATGACAACTTCTTGTTAACAGAGGGAATGACTATGGTAAGAGTAGGAATACTTTAATGTAATCAACTTCTGAAGACAAAAGAAATGGTACATTATAATATCTGTAAAAGAATCCAGTGTGTAAACTACGTCCAGAGATTCTAAAAATGAACAGGAATTTCAAGCATACATCTCAAACCTCATAGTGCAAAAAATCTGGACAGAGCCTTAAATATTGGGGGGACAATGGACCAGAAATAGGGACATATTTTAAATATTGTTCTTATAAATTTAGAAAGGTGCTAAAATAACAGGAAGTGTATTAGCATGCATTTTCTGAAGGGTATGAAGTGTAAAACTCAATATATGTCATTATTTAAAGACTTCAGTCCTTAGTGATATGGCAGAAGGCCACACATTTTATGACGAACAGACCAAAGATTTGAGACAAAAAAATGAACATTCTGCAAAAATTTGAACAGTTGAGAAGAAATATTCTGAGGAATAACATTCTAAGCAAATGGTAAAAATGTTTCCACATTGGTGCACAAAAACAAAAATAATATAGAGAAACAAAACAAATCCAGCACTGGAAATAATGTCCAAAAAAGGGGTTTTACTGGGCCAGCACATGTATGTATCTGTGTGTGTGTGTGTGTGTGTGTGTGTGTGTGTGTGTGTGTGTGTGTGTGTGTATATATATATATATATATATATATATATATATATATATACATATACACAGATAGAGAGATGCATTTGTAGTAACAAGCACGCAGATGTATCGACATACAATATGTTGAACTCTACATGTTAAAATACTACTCTCCAAACATTCATAAATTGAAAAAATAAAACAAAAAAAAAACAAAAAAGAAAACAGTCACTGTTTTAGATCTGTTAAAAACAGTGTACACTTTTAGATTAACTTTGAATGAACAGTGGTGCTTTTAGGGGAAAATGTTTTTGCAAGGTAATTTTAGATATGGGGGAGGTGTAGGATTAGGGTTAAGGTTAACACACAGCTAGGCAGATGAACTTCTGTGACTTGCATCTTGCTCCAGAATACCCTAATATCAATACTGTGCCAAGAGAAAAATTTAAACAACGATTTATAACCCAAGCTGGATGAAAGCAGCTGCCTAGACACCAGCACAAATACCAACACACAATCCTCTAAACTCTCTGTTTTGAAGGAATGTACCTACTTTTAAGTCTAACTCCTCCCGCATATAATGTGCCTAGTTTTCAAGGTATGTCCCTGTTTTCAAGCTTGGTTTACACTTTCATACAATTTTCTGAAACTCCCTCATTACAAGTGATTTTTTTGAAGCTGTCTAGTAACACCTTCCCTTACACTTTCTTTTTTCAGAAACAAAATAAAATGACCTTGTGTACTAGAATTAAAATCACCAGATTTTACACTTACCTCTTTTATCTACAGATTTTACATTTATCTCTTTGATAACATGTTTATATTTTTTCAATCATTTTTGTTCATCCTTGTTTTTTAAAACATATTTCTGAGTAGTATTTCACACTCCTACTGGACGTGGGAAATGTTAAATGCTATTTGGTATTCAAGCTTTATGCTAATTAGATTTCCAGGTTTTTTTCTGGATGTACATACTTTTCAAGGGCCTTTGTAGCTATTTTTAATGTCTGCAGTTTGAGAGGTATTGCCAAAACACTGCAGTCAGAAGTATGGAAGGCTATAATTAGCTATCCTGGAAGACATATAGCTGAATGTCTGGCTATGAAAGAACAGAGACAAAATGGAAGTTTGCATTATCATGAACATCCAACTTTAGGGAGAACCAAAGATCTATACACAGTGTTCCACTATACCACCTGCTATGCCTACATCACATAGAAAGGACAGTATTTTTAGCACCATATAGGTACCAACTGCTGTCCCAAAAACTGTGAAAAATTTGCAGACAGACTGCATTTAGAATGTGAATGGGACTAATTGGTGTAATATTTTAGTACTTGATAAAGCATATTGCTTAGAAACAATGTCTGTTTTTACTGAACAAATGGTTCACTTTCTGACTTTTAAAAGTGAGCCATCAGACTGTACATTATTTTATAGAATCCAGTCTTCCAGACTGAACTGTTTGAGATGTGTGTCTTGACTGGGAAAGTTAAAAATACAAAAGCTGCTTGTTTTAAGAAAAAAATAAATAATTAAATAAACTGAATTTGAATCATAAGCCCAATATTTTAGGAATTTATGGGGCTTCACTCAATGTATTATCTTCCTTATAAATTGAACATTAAGGTCACCTTCATACCTGTCAACTTCTTAAAGCAAGAAATTTGGACAAAGACAGAAATAATAGGGGACAGAGGCCCAGAAATAGGGGCAGTTTTTAAATGTTGCTCTTGCAAAGTTAGAAAGTTGATACAATAACAGGTTTTGCATTAATATGAATATTATAAAGGATATAAAGTTTAAAACTCAAATTTCTGTCATTACTTTTTGATTTCAGTCCTCAATGATTTGCCCCAAAGCCATAGTTTTTGGAGTAATGGACCAAAAATATGAAGCAAAAATCTGGGCATTTGAGAGGTGTGGTCACCTCACTTAGAGGAAAGGGACATTTCCCCACACATGATATTATAAAATGTGTGTCTTAAGTTGATAACAAAAGATAAAAGTTAACATAATTTTGAAATAATTTTCATGGCTACCTGTCTAACAAGGAACCAATAATGTGTACATCCAACCAGGAAAACTATAAGGTTGCAGGAAGTGTTACATCTGCACTTAATTTGCACACAATCTAAGTGTGTGTATTTATGGCAGCACACCATTACATTCAAAGATAAATATAATACACCATATTTATCAAAAGATATGATGTGCTAAGAGCAAATGAGCAACAGTTAGTGAGTGGGGTAAATGGGATGTTGACTCAGGGTCGTGTAGAGTTCAAGGCCAACTATAAAAGTTTCTTCCTTACAATTTTCAGATTACGTGACGTCAGCCTTTCTACACTTTTGTTCTTCTCTTCAACACCTCCAAAGCTGTTTGCTGTACAAACAAAAATACACTAAATCTCTTTGAGGGGAAGCACTCATCTTTCAGCAAGTGATGTTGCCTTTTTAGAAAGTAAATTAAGATAGGGTCTGTGGGTGCCTTTTCTAATTATACTTCACCTCCTGCAAGTGACTTTAGCAAAAGCAGTGTAAGGAGCTACTTAGAACTTCAGACTACACAGATTTCCTATTGCGATTCTTTTATACAATAACAACACTTAAAGAACCTTTCTGCATGTTATAATTAGCTCATGTTTGTCAGACTAAATTGCAATCAGTGTTATTTCTTTCCAGTACTAAGAAACATAAAAGAGAATCTCATAGTGAAGCACACTTCTGCAGTGCCCAAATATGGGAGTAGAGCTGCACACAGAAAAGAACCTTACGTTGTCACTTGTATTTCTAATTGGCTGATTAAGCGAGGGATTTATTATGTCACTTTATGCATGTGTAACATTCATAGCAGCTTGCTGCCTAGGCCAGGTCTGATTGATCTTCAGATATTCTGTGTTGTCAGAGCTCACCTTTTCTTAGTATTAAATGTGGCACAGTAAATGTAACATTTTTTCCCGTGCACAGGTTTCCAAAAGATCCATCTACTGCAGAAGTTTGAACAGCACTAAACCTAATGACAGCCATCCTCTTCACCTAAATAACAATGCAACACTCCCTGCAGTCTCTGCACTACAGCTGTCAGTTGCAGTGTCTTCTGCCACAGATGGTTAGTCTAAGAAACCTCCATTCAAGTACCGCTAGGCATAATAAGCCCAAAGACTGCCAGCTAGAATAACATCATTGGACAGTTGTAGGACCACTTTCAAATCTGCAGTACACTAAACAATGTGATTTGTTCAAAGCTGCAAAGTAGTTTACAGAAATAAAATGCATCTGATTCTTCAAAATACAGGATAAGAAATGCAACCAGGAGTCAACACAGTGCAGAAGCATTTTAGTGTTCAGCCTTACTTGAAGTGGAACAGCAATATTGTGAAAAATCAAAATGATCTATCAGGGCTTAAAACATGATATCTTGTCTCAGAAATGGCCATGAACATTAACTATTTAAAGACGAAATGTCGCACAGCACTGTCTGGTCCTTCCTTTTCTCTTTCTTCAGTGAAGGAACAAATGTCAATTTCACTTACCTGCCAATGTGAAGTAACCAGAAATGCCACTACAATTAAGCACAAGAACAACTGAGGATAAGAAATCAGACAGCCCTGAGAAGATTTACCTAGTGTAAAGATTAGGATAAGGTAATGATTGCTAAGTCTTCCTAAGCAAGATGTCGTCTCTGCTGCTTGTGTCAATGGAAACACATTAATAATTAAAAATTCCTAACCACTTGTGCAACTCCCAGGAATCCACAGCCTTAAATATCATAATCCAAGGTAACTGACTAAATGGCTGGTATTAACCATACAGTGGGAGTAAATGTAATTTACAGATAAAAGTAGCATAGCTGGGCTAGAATTCATGATGCATCCTTTCCACTTAAGTATTCAGTGAGTTTGGGAATGGCACCTTCCAGTAATTTCTGAAAGTTTGCAGAAATCATAAATATTTAACATTTCAATTGTACAATTGTGCATAACAAAGAAATTGTACTTACAGATTACCTTTGAATCTAAAGCTTCAAAATTACATTTTATTATTTCCCTATTAGGTAAATTGTTTTCATATTTATGACGCCCTTTGTTTTAGCTTACTTAAATCTGTTCAGGCAAATGGAGTTTCAAGTGCTTTATGAAATTAATCC
The DNA here is from genome assembly GCF_019279795.1 of Protopterus annectens. Taxonomy (NCBI): domain Eukaryota; kingdom Metazoa; phylum Chordata; order Ceratodontiformes; family Protopteridae; genus Protopterus; species Protopterus annectens. The sequence continues at coordinate 975,445,103 of NC_056741.1, read as the reverse complement.
ACTTCATAAAGAGCCAGATCCAGAACAAGGCAACCTGGGTAGTTGCCTAAGGCCCATTGCTGCCTTTGTTTTATATTCAAGCAGAGCTATCTAGTTGTCCACAGGGGATTTTATCTGATTTTTGCTGTGGCAAATGGATATTAGAGAAACTATTGCAGCATATCAGATCAAGTGAGCAGCTGTGTGTGTGTGTGTGTGTGTGTGTGTGTGTGTGTGTGTGTGTGTGTGTGTGTGTGTGTGTGTTTATGAAATTCCCGGTTAAGGGGCATTGTCTAGTTAAGTGGCTGTTCAGAGTCAAACCCTGAACACTCACTGAGGGAGGCAAAAGTCTTAATCCTCCAAACCAACTGCCAGGCCTCCTTTAGCATTTTTTTTTTCATTTATAAATCAGTTTTATAGCCTGTCAGTTCAGACATAGAGTTACAGAATTAGATATACAGTGTATCTAACATGTAGTGATGACAGGTAATGCTAAGAACTGTTAAAGAGTTGCTTCCTGTAATTTATGGTTTGATTCCCCCAGCCATCATTTGTCTTCGACGTGACTCTGATGAATTTACTTCAACAGGCAGTACTCCTGACCTTTCCCAGGCTGTTAGCAAATGCATTACTCATTTGACTTTTGAATTTCTACACCCTTCACGTGGATCCCAGCACTTGTCTTAAATACAATGGGGTGCCAAATGCATTTTCACCAAATGTGAGCTTCTGACTCTTTCTCATGCTAAGTCTGTTTTCGTTGTGAAACTGTTTTCTTTTATACAGAAAATAGCTGTCAGTGTTTTACTGTAAAATCTGAAATAAAAGTTTTTAATGAAAATCAAAATATCTGTGATCATTTTAAAGAAATGAAGAAAACACATGCTGGTTTGGCTGCTGTTGTAGAGGTTAAGGTTGAAAGATGTAGCTCCTGTGGTACAGAGTTTGACTCTGTTAGCCTTGTTTCCTACTGTATAACCTTCAGCAAGTCATTTAACCAGCTATTGCTCCCAAGTCACCCCTGCATCAGCTGAGAATCGCAGGAAGTAACACACACAGCACACATGAATAAAAAATTAAACTTATTCACAGAAGAAATTATTTAATTACCATCACTCACAGCAGCAGCATATGAAGCTACTGGCTTTTGGTCATATTACTGCAATGACAGCTATTAGTATTGTCTACTGACATGTTTCAGTTTGACTAAAGGTTTATTTTTGAGTATGCACTTTCTCAGAACTGACATCAGATTTTTGCTCAAGTACAAAAACCAGTAATCACACAGAAATACTGAAAAACAATAAACAGATGCACTCCACGGCAGTAACTATATCTACGGATGATTTATTGACACAATCCACCACAATCTGATAGTGGTGATTGTGGTAGATTGTGTCAACAAGTCATCTGGAGGTTCAGTTACTGCCTTAGAGTGTGGCCGATTGTTTTTTCAATTTTTACAGAAGTATTTAACCTGAGTATGCAGAAATGAAGTAATGTGAGACACGTGTGTAGATGTAGCAGTATGAGATGAGGACTGAACTGAAACTACACTGCTACTGCATGATTGGTATTTGTAGACACTCATGCTCACACCTCTGTTTTGCTTCTGTCTTTTGCTAATATCACCACAATGATCCCAGCTTGTATCTGAGACTGCACATGACTTAGCATCCTACTGAGTGTTTGTCTGTAGTTTAATGTTGCATAGAAAGAGCCTAGCCACTGCACTTTACTTAATATCCATGTTCACAGGGGGCCGAGGGGCATGACTAAGAGGAAATGTATGGATCTGCATCCGATTATCTAAACTAGATTGAAAGGAACAAGCAATTTGCTTTGCTTGATATGGAGTGGAAGCTTTTTCCAAAAGCAATGGATCAATGGGAAGAATAATATGGCTTTGTAAAATGTCCTGTTTATATTACAGTGTAGATTTAGATCCCTAGAGCAGGTACTTGTATTACTTTATAAAGATGTTGAAAGGCAGTCAGCTCAGCACCATTTGCCACTATGTTATGGAGCCTGGGCAAAGATCATAACTGCAAAGACAGTAAGAGCCATGATATACAGTAATACTGCTTGTAGATATTCTGTATAACCTAGAGAGTTCATACACAATGTAATTTTGGCAAGAAAACACTGAAGCTTTTCCAGCTGAACTTTGGTCATTTTATTTTACTCTGGGTCTAATAACAACTGAGTAAAGGGTAACTAAAACTTCATGGATCTGGACAGTGTTCCTTTTAGTGATTAACTGGACTAGGTACAATGTTCCTCTATGTACTCTTGATACACGGTGGCCAAAGGAAAGCTCAAGGTCCGTCCATGGGCCCAGGTTTCTAATGACAGTTCACAAATTTGCAAAAGGGTTATCATGTATGGCCCTGCTCAATTTGAGAGGTGAGCTCTATTAAGTGCTTGAAAAGGTTGGCAAAAACTATTAAATATGTCTTCTTAAAGTTGCTTATGACTAAACTCCTTATGGTTCCCATGATCTCTTATCTAGTATTGTTGCTGTGTTCCTGTCAGTTTTGAGGGATTATTATTCATGATGTAGTTGCTGGGGCATTCTTGATTTCCAAAGATCACAATACTACATTTTTAGAGTTGAGATTCAATCCTTAGTCCAAGCAAGATGATCTTGGATGCATTAGGCCCTCTTGGAGACCACAGCTGTCATGTGAAGTGTTATTAACATCTCTGATTTTGCAGTCCTCATTAAACTTGGTCTGACAGACCTTTGCTGGCATTGAGGCTGATATCAAAGTATAAACTGAGGAGACATGGTCATAGACAGAATACTTGGGATGCCCCTTGTGATGAATATTTTTGAGCAAAGCATGCCACCTACCATAATAGAATGGGTTCTTTCTGTTAACCAGTTCTTTCTCCATTGAATTTTCATTTAGGTCAGTTTATCAATGATTCCAAAAAGTGGTATGCTGCTAAAGGCCTTGTCAAAGCCCAGGTAGGCAAAGTCATTCTTTGAAAAACTCAACCAGGTTAAGTAGGTTGGGTGTGCCTTTTACAAAGCCAGTTGGTTATGGTCAAAGGAATATAATATGCAAGTGTCCTTGTTTGTAAGTCCCATGATGGTATACTCCATTCCATTACATGTGATGCTGGTAAGACTAATCATGTTTTAATTTTCTAAGTAAGTGATCTTGCCACCCTTGAGGAAGAGGGAAATCATAGCTGTTATACAAGTTTCAGGAGCATAGCCAGGGGGATGGAATAAGATTAACTAGGTCTACTCGAGAGACAGAGTGGCAGTATTTCATTCAGAAAAGAAAACAGCTTGTTATGTTGCCTGGATCTACAGAATTAGTGTTCCTTGTTTTGAACAGAGCATGTAATACTTGTTTTGTAATACTAATGGGGAGAGGGTTCAGATATAATGCTGTAGAAGGGAAAGCTTGGAGGGAACATAATACAGAAGCCTTTATAGAAATATGCATGAAGTATATTCTTGCTATAGCAAGAAACCACAGATGAAAATGCAATGCAGAACAACGACTCAGCCAGTGAATCAAAAAGCAGAATTATATATTATATTCTTGCTAGACTCTGGATATGAGTGAGTGATGCTTTCAGAAATAATCTCAGGGCAATTTTGAGTGCTGTTACCATGATAAATAGATTCTTGATATCAATGAGCAAGGCCTTTTGGCTTTTTTGAGGTGGTAGCAATATTCAACTCATATCTGGCCTTGCTAAATTCGATCTTCTGCCTTACTTCCTTGTTTAGTCTTTGACTTTTCTGTTAAAATGATGAGATCCGAGATTTTTTCCCACTTGTGGAGTTTATTTATGCTAGGTTTACACCAAAGGGGTTTGTTTCTGAGCTTGGCATTATATTTGGGACAAAGGTCTAAATGTAAGAGTTTGGGTGGGACTAAAAATGTTTGGTAAATCCAGCTGTTTTAACTATGGGTTCTCATATGGTGGGTGGTTTGTTACATTCACAAGATCTTTAGCAAGTTTGCCTAACAGAAGTCTCTAAAGACAGTGGAATTTGAGGGCACCTTTGACTGGCATCTTATAGAAACTACAGCATGAAAGTCAGATTTGACCAGTGAGGGGATAAGTACAAGAGTGGCACATAATAGTAGCTATTTTTGTGAGAACCACATGAAGAAGTTTTGGGATTCTACTAGGCATGTGCACTAAGTAGGCTAAGGAATATGCATTGTTAATATCCTGGAGCTGATGTACAAACTTCTTTTTTGTTGTGTATGTAAGTCAGTTAATGGACCAGTAGATGAAATTACCCAGAATTATTTTTCCTAAGGCTAGTACATTGTTATGTGGATTGAGAGTGCCTGCTGGCTTACAGAAGGTGTGCATGCCACCTGCATGCCACCTGAGTGAACCCTGTCTGCTGTGCTAACAGGGTTGGGAGGGTGGCCTAATGGTTAAGGTGTTTGCCTTACAAACACAAGGTACAGAGTTTGAGTCTCACAAGGGATAATTGGCTAGGCTTACAATGGCTCGCAAGGACAGTTAGCCTAGTATTAACCTATTAAAAGGGGTGGGTTTGGCTTAATGGTTAAAGTCTTTGCCTCATAGGCATAAGGTACAGGGTTTGATTTTGACCTCAGACTACTGGCTAGGTTTAAAATGACCCTTCAAGGTAGTTAGCCTAGTATTTACCTATGAACCTATGAACAGTGAGAATTGTCATGTGAGCTGCAGGTGAGCTGTTTATGTTCTACTGAGGTATGAGTGTAGTTGTATGGTGCCTAGGAAGTTGAGTTTTTTCATAATCTCAACATATGTGAGTTTAGAGCTGCTGCTGTTGTGTTTCTGTGGTGATGCAGATGTATGATTGCTGGCACTCATTTGGTTTGAGATGTGTGTTTCTTTAAGTAACTATTTGCAGCTCTCACATACAGACTCAATGACTGGTAATACTTGTGAGAAATCAATGAGTATTAGGCAGTTACTGTATTACCTCATGATACCTGTTGCTAGTAGGGTAGAAGGAGACGATGTAAGGGCAAACTGTATTCTCATGGTCTGCTCCTGTTTATCAGACAAGTGTAGTGTGTTTAGTTGGTGATATAGGACTCTTGGACATTAGGCTGCAAGTATCGTACAAGCTCAGTATTAAAGGACAGATTTGAGGAATTAACTACGTCCCTGCTCTCATTAGTAGGAAAAGGCTATAGCAATATGGTTTTGTCACTTATGGTGGTTACCATTTGCTCAGAATACTATGATAGTAATGTCCTAGGCTTCCAACACTCTAAATTGTAGATTATTTACTCAGGACCATGATGAATAATAGAATGATACATCTTGTCACACAATAGCAGCAGCCAACAGAGATTAGTTTGGAGTACTCCTAAAGGAAGAATTTAACTAGATGCATACTGCCATCATCTAGCATGTGTTATTGTTATTATGGTGCAGTGCATGGCGCAGTGTGGTTCAGCTGTACTCATACACTGGGAATGTTGTGCAACTTTTACCAAGCATATATGAATACTTAGCATTCGTAAGCATCAGCAAATCTACAAACAGGACTGTGCAGATTTCCTTTCACCCAAAATTAAAAATAGAAAAAAATTGCTCTAAAAGTTTTCAACTTGCAAGAAAATCAGAATTAGTTGAAAAGAAATGTACTAATATGCTTTTGTTTTTTGACAGCTGCAATGTTGAATATGCATCTTTATTGTATGGCACTTAGTGTGGAGTCCAGGATTCGATTTGTCAGCCTTCATTTGCCTGCCATGTCATTCTGAGGAACTCAGTTGACTAAATAGTGCTCTCAGATGGAGTCTGAAAAATCCCATGTGGATCAGTGTTCTACCTTTGTTAACATCCACAAGTAAAAACTAATTTTGTTAGTGTTTTGCTACCACTTCTAAACTGCATGTTGGCAGAGTAGTTAGCTTTGATTCTACACAGCTGTTAGTTTACCATTTTAATTCCTGCCTGGATTTCCTTCCTGGGAGTTTACAAGTACTTCCCATATTTTTGAATGTGGTAAATACTAGGCAATAAGGCTGCACACTATCACATGCCTAGCCAATAACCAGACAGTGACTAAAGGTACGAATCAAACCCTCTACCATGTGCCTGTGAGCTAAACACCTCAACCATTTGGGTATAATTGTTATCATCACTTTCCTCTAGCAATTCTAGAACGTAAGGACTAATTGTCATAATGCTAAACTGACCCCAGGTGTGAGTGTGGGTATTTCAGTTTTTATGCTCTTCATTGGATTGTACAGGGCTTGAATCAACCTCATACTCTTTAATTGACAAGACATACTTTGACCCCTTCTGCAATAACCAGAATTGAATAAAGTGTGAAATGAAAATAGATGCATGGGCATTGCCTGTTGACAGGGTGGGCAAAACAAATCTTCTGACAGCTTGCAAAGCTTAGACTGAAACAAATACTCCAGACAAGTTCTCCTTGTGTCAGTCTGTAATTTATGATGTCTGCTTTATTAACTGAGTTAATTCTACAGAGTATAAAAGTCGTTTAATAAACAACCCAAGGAATGATCCCTGCAATTCATATGGAATATTTTACAGCAGTCAGTTAACGTAAGCAGCAGGTGTTTGAGATAAGTAGGAGTATCTAAATGAAGGACATGTTCGCAGTGGGATAACGTGGAAAATCATTCCAACAACTGGGAGTAATGATCAAATCCCAGATGCTAAAACTGGGAAGCATTTCTGACAAAGGTGGTCAATCATTTATTGACATGTTCTCTGTTGGCCTAAATCTGCATGATTAGGAAATCAGACTGAAAAAAGTTACCAACTTCTGGTCTAGGGTGTATAAAATTATGCTGTCTGCATTATTATTTTATATTTATATATATATATATATATATATATATATCTATATGTAAAAGAAACACATTCCATTACAGACTCATGACATACAAGGAAACCAGCAAGAATATACCTTACAGGCATTTTACTGTAATTGGTGTATTTGAATAAGTATACGAAATTAGTTTATTATGGACTATTAATCTGCATTCAACCTTTATGAAAATTGAAGGATGCGATTATTCTGAAACATGATCATATTAATTTGAATGTCTAATGAAAATCTAATTCAGAGTATTCATCCCTAAAAACAGAGATATCGCATCTGGTAAAACTGCTGCTCACTGACTCAGACGTGCTAATCTCATCTAAACCATGCAGTCTTTTTAGAAGAGTAAATAGTATTGTTATAGCAAACAGAAGATAGGAAGTGCACATTTTGTGTGATCAAAATAAGGCCAGCCTGATAACATATGCCCTGAAGATCATTCATACTTTGAGGCCAAATGGATACAGCTTGGAATCATCTAAGCTTCCTGTAGAGTGTGCTACAGAGAATGTGTGGCCCCAGCTGGGAGTCTGAGGTTTGGTGAGAATAAGTGATATCGTCAATATACATGAAAGAGGGACTAGCATGAATACTATTAAAAATAGTCCTCTGCTGAGTTTAACCACTTGATAACCATTTGGTTGTTTATCAACCCCCTCTACATATTGTTAAGACCATTAGGAAGGAGATGGCATTGTAACTGGAAAAATATCTGAAACCACTGTGTATATGAACTTTTCCAGCTAGGAATAGGTGTTATTTCAACTTGCTTTTTCTGAAACATTATGCAGACTTGTTGAGTATATATTGCTGTATTTGCATTTTGTGATTTAACATTTATCTGTGATTGCCCGGTCCTTGTATCAGGCTGCACAAACAAGTAAAGGTACAATACTGTGTTTCTATGACATCTTTTGCTCTGGTACTTTCTGAACTATGAATGTTGGCAAATCATAGGACCTGTTTCATCTTTACCTTACCATATGTCATTAAAGCCTTTTTTATTAAGGACCAACATGTTCTGCCATACAGTGCACAGCATACATTGAGATACAGACATGAGAGCTTCAATGTCTGGTAATGGGGTGTGTGCTAAGACTGGCTGGTGGCTGTGACTCTTCATTTTCTTTTCCTTCCTGTTTTGTGCGCTAAATAAAAGTCTGTTACGGTTGCCTGTACAGTTCAGAATGTACATGAAATAGCTGAGAGACTGGAATCATCAGATAATAAACTTTAGTTTCTTATTGCAAAGATACTCTGCTTTATATTATATTTGTTTTTGAATAGCAAGGACTCTTTGCTATGAGTGGATACATCTGAATGACCCATGGTTTGGTATGTAATTATATCTAGTATAGAAAGGAGATGCAGCCTGTTGGCACTATAGCACATTGTATACAAATACAGGCTCGGTCCTTGTTGTATTTATTTTAAGAGCTAGATGGATTTCAGCTATGATGGTAATTAGCAGTCATTACCTGGTTTCCCTGTTATTCATTCCTCTTGATGGTGGAAGAACAGCATGTATGTGTACATATGTGTATGTGTGTGAGGGGAGGGACAGCTTGCCATTTTAGATCCTTGCTACCAACTCATCTCCAGAGTGTGTTCTGGGAGGAAAACAAACTGCAGATCCCCTTGTATACCAACTAGCTAGTACTGCCATACATTTGCTGCACTAGGCCAGAGATTTTCTCTTTGATTTCATACTGAGCAACCTAAACTGAAACAATTCCTTAGAAAATCTTCCCTCTAACTAGTCAGGTCCTTTCATTTATTAAAAAAAAATTAATTGGTTTTGTACGTAAAGAACAATTACTTGATGTGATATTCTAACTACCAGGTGTGATGGCCTCAGACATGGAGGCAAAAGCAGTCTAGTGGGCTGAATGCTACGTAATTTGCTTCCTTATGATGCTCACTCTGTGCAAGACAACCAGTCCTGAGGTTGTTGAAGTATAGGAGTGCATGCATACCCTTCAACCTCTTAGCAGATAAAAGCTGGACAAAGCCAAAATAATGGGGGACAAAGCCTCAAAAATAGGGCCACATTTTTAATATTGCTCTTATAAACATAGAAAGTTACTAGAATAAAAGGTCCTGTGTTACCATGCATTTTCTGAAGGATATGAAGTCTAAATCTTGGATGCCTGTAATTATTTGGTGAACTCAGTCCTCACAGATTTGCCACAAAAAGCCAGAAACCCACATATTTCATGAGCAGCAGACCAAAACTATGGGACATAAATCTGGACATTCTGTGAAAATCTGGACAGCTGAGAGGTATGAGTACATGTGTGATGAAAGGAGTGGAACTTCACTGGCTTCTTCTGGGAGTCAATGCAGTTCTCTGTGTCCTTCAAAGTACAATACCAGCACTTGTGTTTTATAAAATGTCCCCGAGTCAGGTACATTTCAACTCATCTGGACTTCATTAGCTATGGTGTAACAATGAGCTCTGCTATCAATGAAGAATAGGCCACGGGGCAGAACATTTTGAGTGAAAAACAATATCTACTTGTAAACTGATATGTGCTCTGAAGATTATCAAAAAGACAGTTCTTGTGCATTATAAATCATTCCTTATTTTTTGTTCTCTATCACTTCTCCTTCAGATGGCAACATAATATTGAGTCTGCTGTACTTTATCAATAAACTTCCAAAATCAAGTAAGTGGGCTTGACCACTTCACTCCAGTGGCAATGGTGTGCTGGCAGTTTACAGGATGTGTTGATCCCTGTCAAAAACATACAGTCATAGAGACACAATTATAATTCTCTCTAGTACATGGAGCTTTATCTGCACCATGAAGTACCAGTTACAGGAAAGAGAGAACAAGCTGAAAGTGTTTTATTGGCTTTGAAAGCCAGTGAAGCTCTTAGCACTGTCAAACCGACAATGGCATACCTCTCATCTTCTTTGTTTTAGGATTGTGGACATATTGAAGAATAATGGTGGGAAAAGGTCCCAAATCAGAAACAGTTTTTAAATATTGCCCTTATTCCCTTCACTTTAAAAAAATTGGCAAGGTAATGTGTGTGCCATAAATGTACTTGTGAGTTATCAGTAATGGTCTCTTAAAATTTAATAGAACAACAGGTTTTGCATCAATACACATTTCTGAACAATAAGAAGTATAAAACGCTAATGTCTGGAATTACTGACTGAATGACTGCAATCTAACACAAAGAAAATCACTGTGGTAAGCTGTGTTCAGTAATAAAAAGCAAAATATGTCCAAAAAGAACACAGTTAAGTATAATCACAAAATTTATTTACAGCAAAGCTTTCGGGTTTCCCCTTCCACACTGCTACAATAAAAACATTTCATGAATCAATTATATACTAAAAACAATCAATCATGTGACACAGCCAACCAATAAGAACAACATTTCAATAAACAATTATAAGATCTCAACTCAATGTAATTTATGTTGCTTTTTAGTTAAAACAGGTTTCAAACTTACTGTGCTATTAGTTCCTGGGTAAATATCTGCTTGCATGACTGCAATCCGCAGTGATTTATTAGAAATAATTAGAAATCCAAACATTTAAAGGGGCAGAGCAAAACTGTGAGGCAAACTTAGGGACAGTTGATAATGCATGGACAGTAGGCAGAAATAGAGCTGTTTAACTTTATGCCACCATCCCTTGTTGGCTGGCACTGATTGCTGTTAGTCCCTGGTGCAACACCCAGTCGTAACAGCATTTAGGGGTCACTTAATAATTGCTAAGCACCCTTCTATGCTTTCTTATGACTGCATCTTTAGCTACAGAACCTGCTAAAAAAGTTTTCTTTTTTCAAGATTGGAGAGTAATCTTTGTGGTCCACATACCACATAGGAATATTGCCAATAGGCAGTGTATGCAGATAACATAAATGGTGATTAAACAGGTAAATTGAATCTTGCCTTCTACAGTCAAGCCATGTCATAGACATAACAGTAATCATTTTTGCATTCCAGCACATATATATACACACACACACACACACACACACACACACACACACACACACACACACACACACACACACACACACATTATATATACAATTCAGCATCCTCTGCCTTCTAAATGATGAGGAATGACTAAATGCAAACAAAGGGACAGAATAATATTTTACAGTTATGCAACAGACATTGCTGTGCAATGCAAACATATCTATATTTCTTTAACTTTGCATTAGTTATTATTATTTTTTCATCACTTGTGGCAAGAACAGAATTGCATATCATTACAAAAGCAATGTAATAATGTTTCATGCCTTGCTTTTCCTTATTAGTCCAAATGTAACTGCCCCAAAAGAAATAATTCAATATTTGCATCCTAGATTTTAATTAGTGCACTTCTTTTCTCCTTCAGATCAAACTAAATTTCAAAACAAAACAAGAAAGAGACAGCACTTAAAACAGTTCCAAAGAAAGAGGTTCAGTCCAAGAATTACTATCTAGGCCATAATGTATTAGTTCCAGTAAATCATGAGCTGAAAGCATATATATTCTTTTTGCCATGTGATTGAATGTGGTTCATACAAGCATATTTTGCAAGCAGTTCTTCTATATATGAGCATTCTTCTTCATTATTGCAGTGGCACATAAGAAAGCTTAAGGCCAGAGTTCTTCCAATAAAAAAACAAACTGCTTCAAGATGATTAATCTAATTTTCGGAGAGGTTAAGTTTATTATTAATCCTTCTTCTATGAATTTCTTATTTAGTTTAATGCCCCCACTACCTAATTTTGACATCAAGATGCATCTCCTCATCTGTTCTAAAATGTGCTTTTTTCATCTAACTATATAGTTCTTTATGATTGTTCCCTGAATATTTATTACTAATATTAGATTTCCAATGACCTCTAGTAATAGATATATCACAAAACTGATTTATGTCACACCTCTCATTACAATGTTCCTCACATAATACATGTTTAAGTTCTGTATCTCCTGCACAGCAGTCATAGGTCCTAGTTCTGTAACTTAATCATGCCTAGAAATATTTTCCGTCTGCTATTTTTGCTCTTCTTATTATTTTGTGCACCGTTTTCTCAACATTTTAGAACTATCTGCAATTATCAAAGAAGAAAGTAGGTCTTACGTTTCCCTAGCTTATTTATTATATGCATTGCAATGTGTATCTTGGTATTTATAATTAGTTCTGTTTTAGCACCCCCTCATCTCTTGGGAAGGAATAATGAACTCTTAAAGCATAAACATACTAGATTTTTTTTTCTGGTGACCAAATACACTGTGAGCAGTTTTTTTGAGATCTGGCCCCCAGTGTATGCCTGTTTACAGACAGGCCTTTCACCGAAGTAAGTCACTAAAACTGATAGCAAGTTTTTCAGAATAAGTGTAGTCTTAAACTGAGAACCATATACCAAAAGAGTTGCTCTCAGTGTAATTCTGCCCTAATTCTGAAAGACGTGTTAAAACATTTTATGTTTATTTTGATTCTGTATTTTAGCAAGAAAGCTGCAATTCTTTTAGGCAGATCTATTGCATGTGGGTCCTTGCAGACTCCATTCATAGTTTTCTTGTTGTCAAAACATTTTTACTGTAATCTGAATACAAACCTATTATTCATCTTGGTTATACAAGTGCAGTTGCCTTGTTTATAGTAGCTGCTTTTTTTTTTTAATTTTCTCGGTGTCTACCTATGTAACAATCCACTGAACAGATGCCAGTTAAAACTCAGACACACACCATGAGGTCTAGACAGCAATGTTTCAGATTTAAAGAAACAGACCAGTGCATCTTGAATGATCTAGCAGTGCAGATTTAATACGTCTAAAACACTGGTAATTATTTACAACATGTAATGGGATCCTAACAACAAAGAAAGACAGTCACGTTGTGGAACCATCAGATAAATAAGAATATTGGATAAAGACAGAATATCGGAAGACAGAGAACGGAAAAAAGAATCATCAGCAATAAGAGGCTAGTGTGGAAACCACTAAAAGTAGAAATGAGACCAATAAGTGAGTAACAACATCAGACAATATAATTTAGGTATAGAAATATCAAAGATTAAATCAAGAAATCTTATTTAAATGGAGTATGCACTTGATATTTAGGAACATCTCCATGAAATGTGGTAGGAATGGGGTTATGTAAACTACCATTAGAGTAGCACTGACCTTCCACACGTTTCTAAAGTATGTGGAGTACAATAAACTTTAACTCTCTTCACTACATTTCCATATTATTGAGTTCTTTTCATTTTATTTTTACTGTATCTAATAATAATTCTAAATTTCTAATGTGATTTCTTTTTTCCTTATGCATTTTCATAATCTGCACTTATAAACTTGATAGTTCATGTGAATGTGAAGCCTCTATTCTGACACCATAGTGCTGTTTACCAGCCTAGTTTGTGAGTATTTTTCACATGCATCAGCATGTTGGACTGGATCTTGTATAAGGAATGAACACTCCAGCCATTCTATGAAAAAGTATATTCTGTATGACATACTTATAAATACAAAATGATGTAAACCTTAAAGTTGTATCTTTTCTTCCTTACTCCACTACTCATACCATTTTCATGAATTTGTGTGCGTACCACTGGTAAAATATGGAGCTGTGGTACAATATGTCTAGTGCATAACTATTATCAGTTGTGCAGTATGAAATTAAATGATTAAACAAATGTTTAATTTAATATAGAAACCTTTTTTGCAAACATATTATAAACTGTGGTAAGTACATACCTTTCAACTGTCCAGATTTCCACAGAACATCCAGATTTTTGCCTCATAGTTTTGATATTTTCTCATAAAGTTTGTGTTTTTTAGGCAAAGCATTAAGGATTGAAGTCACTAAATAATGTTAAACATTTGATTTTGAGACGACATAGCATTCAGAAAATATATGATATTGCAAAACATGTTATCCGATCAACTTTCTAAGTTTATAAGAGCAATACTTAAAATCAGTCCCTATTTTTGGTCTTTTGTCCACCCATTATTTTAGCTTTGTCCAAATTTCTTGCTATAAGAGGTTGAACAGTAAGGGTAAGTGTCTTCTTCCTTTTTTTACTTTAGACATCATTAGATAACAGTCATCAATTTAAATTACTGCATCTGAAGTCACATGATGTGATATGACAAATAAAACAAAATTATTATAACAACTGCATTAGAAGACAAATAAATTGGATTTTCTGGGTAATCCAACCAGAGTGGAGAATTAACATTATCATATCCTTCACAAAGGTGGTGCCACTACTGACCCTGGAAATTATTGCCCCATTAGCTTGACAAGTCTCATCTGTAAAGCCATGGAGCACATTATTATGGAGCTCATAAACAAGGACATAAGAAATCTCCAAAAACCTGAACCCACCCAGTTCGGATTTGTCAAGGGCAGATCTTGCCTGTTGAACCTGGTTGACTTCTTTGAGACTGTCACCAAGGCCCTGGATGAGGGAAAGTCAGAGCATACAGCTTACCTTGACTTGGCCAAGGCCTTTGACACAATCCCCCACTCAAGCATCATCGAAAAGATAACACAACTTGGAGTAAATCACTATCTCATTAGGTGGGTGGCCAACTGGCTCACAGACAGGATCCGCAAAGTCAAAATAGGCACCTCCACCTCCTATTGCAGACCTGTCACTAGTGTAGTTCTCCAGGGATCTGTCCTGGGATCCCTACTGTTTGGCATCTATTTCTCAGAGGTCCAGGCAAAGACAAAAGGCCTGTGGCTGACCAAGTTTGCAGATGATTGTAATTTGGGTGCTGTCATTGACTCCCCAAATGATGTTAACATACTGCAAGAGGGTGTCACAGCAACTAATGACTGGTGCCAAAGTCATAGCCTCAAGCTAAATGCAAAAATATGTATCATCATACCATTCAGCAAAAACACGACCCCTACTGCTTACTACATCAATGGCAACCCCCTAAGCACACAACCTATGGTAAGAGACCTGAGCACTCAGGTTGATAACAACCTCACATTCGACCATCATGTAGCAGCAGTGGTCAGGAAAGCCTTTTACTTGGTTCATCTCATAAGTAAAGGGACTGCATCCAGAAAAAAGAGGTTATTACCTCTCTATACCCCTCCCTCATTAGACCAATAATTGGGTATAACTCCCTGTTTGGGATGTGCCTTTCCAAACTTCTTCACCTACTGGAAAGGCCACTGAAATACCACACAAAGAGAATCCATGGCCTCCAAAACCTGGCCCATGCAGACAGGCTCAAGTCACTATCACTCTACTTGGTATTGTATAGATTGTTCAGGGGTGATCTATGTCTCGCCTACAAGGCAATCTCAGACCCTGCCCTACTAGAGATGCTCCATATCCATAAGTCTAACTCCTCACGCACTACCCACACAAAAGGCCTGAATCTAATATGAGACATCAACAAAACCTACTGGAGAAACAGGTTTGTCTACCAGAGGCTGCCCTGTCTCTGAAATAGTCTCCCCATACAAGTCAAACAGAGCACCTCAATGACCCGCTTCAAGCACAACCTTGATGAGTGGATGGGTAACTGCAGATTTTTCCCAGAGGTTCCACCTGTGTCCCTCAATGACAGGAGTGACAAGTGCTGAATGAGGTTTATTTTTGGGGATAAACTCTTGGCTAGGCTTGTAAGGGCCCCAAAGCCATTAGCCTAGTAACCTCCTATGATGCTATTTGTTTTAAGAATCATTATATATAGGTTCATAGGTTGGTACTAGGCTATCAGCCCTAGGGCCTATACAAGTCTAGCCATAACAATTCCCTGGATATTTCTACCCACACTATTTACTTCCCTGGACCCCTGTCTAGCAGGGTGACTGACATGATCCCCGGGGTGAATTTCCTATCTCCCATCCAATCATCAAGGTTTCTTTTGAAGAGGGCCAAGGAGGCACTCTGCTTGACATGTATGGGCAGTCTATTCCATAGTATGGGGAGTCTCTGAGTCAGGAACCTATCCCTCCAGCATGTTTTGTTCATTGAGATGACAAGGTTTAGATCCCTGCAGCATATGGCTCTGAGGGATTCAGATTTCTTTAAGTGGAGCATGTCCAACAGCTCAGGGTTTGACATGGCCTTGTATGTTAAGCAGAGATCATCTCTGAGTAGACGAAATGCCACAGAGTGTAGCTGGAGTTTTTTTAGACAGTCAGCATATGGCATCTGCTTTAGGCCTGTGATTCTTTTAGTGAAGTATTTCTGCAGCCTTTCCAGCTGTTGCAGATGTCTTGTGAGGTACATACCAAATGGGGCATTATACTCTATAATGGGTCTAATAAGGGATGAGCACAGTGGGATAGTGACCTCCTTTTTTCTGGATGAAAAGCCTTTAGTAATGTGGTGTGCCACATAGAAGGATTTCCTAACTGTTTGTGGCAATGTGGTTATCGAAGGTGAGACCACTGTACACCTGTGTCCCTAAGTCTCTCATCACACTTTCATTGTTTAGTGTACTGCCACCTATATGGTAATTCATGGGTACATGATTTTTCCCAAAGGGGCTAACTATACATTTCTTGGCATTAAGCTTGAGCCCATGGGTCTGGCACCAAGTATCTGTTTCTGTAAGGCCCTTTTGTAGAATATCCATATAATTTGGGGATTCAATAACAGCTCATAGTTTGCAGTCATCTGCGAACTTTGTAAGCCAGAGTTCCTTAGTGTTGGCCTGTACTTCAGAGAAGTAGATGTCAAATAAGAGCGGTCCCAGGACTGAACCCTGAGCTACTCCACTTCTCACTTGTCTGGAGCTGGATTTGGAGTCTGCTACTTTTACAGTCTGGATTCTGTGAGTATGCCAGTTGGCAACCCATCGAGTGACATAGGGATTTATGCCAGGCTTAGTAAGTTTATCTATGATTCCAGAGTGGGATATGGTGTCAAAGGCCTTTGCAAGGTCTACATAGGCTGTGTGGACCATCTTACCCTCGTCCACAGCTCTGGAGACTAATTCAAAGAAGTCAATCAGGTTCAGGAGACAAGATCGGCCCTTCACGAACCCAAACTGGGTAGGGTACAGTGTTTGAACGTTGCCATTGTCTTTGTTTATAAGTTCCATGATGGTGCGTTCCATGCCCTTGCAGATCAGGCTCATCAGACTGATGGGATGGTAGTTCCCGGGATCCAAGGTGGATCCCCCTTGTGGAGTGGGATAACTGTAGCTGTGCGCCACTCAGTGGGCATGAAGCCTGAGGTGAGGCTATGATTAAACATGACACTTAGGTGAGGTGCCAGTTCATTTTGTAGTTCATGTAGTACACAGCCCTGGATCTCATCTGGTCCCGTGGATGCTGTATTCTTAACTTTGTAGAGAGCGGTTTCTACCTGTGTGGTTGTGATTACTGGAATTTGGCAATCTTCTGGTATTGAGATGGGCCCTTTAGAAGGTGAGAGAGGAGTAAAGTTAGCACTAAATTAATCTGCCAGGATACTGGCAATATCCTTGGGATCAGTATATTTAATGCCATTCTGTTGTACCCCAGAGCAGATCTGAGCACTGCCATTTAGATTCTTGACATAACTAGAATGCCTTGTGGTTGCCTTTGGAATATTTGGCAATTTTATTTTCCTAACTAGCTTCTGAGGATTTTATGTGGGATTTCAGCTTCTTGCTGAAGCTGGTAAGGGAGTTTTTTTTTGCATCCTGGGAATTTCCTCTTTTCTACAACAGTTTTGTCCTTCTACTGTATAGTTTGTTTATGGCAGAGGACCACCAGATTGGCTTCCTTTATTTGAAGGAGAGCATCTTGTTTCTATTTGGGATGCCACGATTCATGCACAATTGGACGTGCTCGTACAGTGCCTTAGTGTAGGATTCAGCAGTCAAACTCTCAGATCCCGTCTGCATGGGTGACATGAGGTTTGTCACTTCTGACTTGAATAGCATGAACTTGGCATTGGAGAAGTTTTTACGGAAGTTTCCTTACTGGGGAAGGTGGGGGTGGGATGTGAATGCCAAGGGTGATTTGCTTATGCTTATACCTGAACAATGAGGGGCTGACCACTGGTGTGGAGCATCTATCTCCCATGTTGGTAATGACCAGGTCTATGATACTGGAGCCCCTGGTGGGGTAATGGATTAGTTGATCCAGGGCATTGGAATTTATGAATTCCAAGAACCGTTGGGAAAAGGTGTTGGTACCCGAGTAGTTTTCCCAGTTAATGGCAGGGTAGTTTAAATCACCCAGTATTAGGGTGTTTGGTTGTATCTTAATATTAATATGCATTTAAAGTCACAATATAAGCTATGACCAATAAAACACAATTATAATGACTGAATGAGCAGAAGTACTTCGGATTGTTGGGGTAATCTAATCAGATTCTTCTATTAGTATCACTGTATTGATAACATTTAGGATTTGGTAGGTTAACAGGCATACTGTTTCTGAGTATTTAAAATATGAAGTATTTTGATATAAAAATTTACAGACATTTAGTTATCAAGAGACTGCATTAACAGAGTTTTTTTTAGAATATCTGTGAACAGCAAAAACAATCTTCATTTGAAAAGGATATATCAGAAAACTTTAAAGAGTAAATGATCATATGTATTCTGACCAAACAGGGTAATGAACTTGATGTGAAATAATAATTAAAGGATATTTTATTATCAGGGGTTATAATAATGAATAGTTAAATGTAATTATAGCTCAAGGACTTGCAAATAGTTAAGGTATACACAAACTTACGATAAGGAAGTCAAGATAATGAAAACATAACAGTGTTCAGTTCAATGCAAAATGCAAACCAACAATGATTATTATTTACACTGTAGGTGATGGAAATATTAGGAGTGTAATTTCTAATAGCTGTAGGATTTTAACAAGGAATCAGGCTGTGATTGAAGCTACAGGACAAATGTTAATTTTCAGTAACTAGGAACATATTAGTATTAAAATATTACTGAAAAGAAAGACAAGCAAACTAGCTATAGAGCCACAGAACAGGGGGTACCTATTCTGGAGTGCCTCCCACAAGACTTACAACGACACTGCCAACAGACCATACTTTTCAGATACTGATCCAGAAAGGACATATAGAAATAAGAACCTTTTTGACTGTTAATATAATTCTAGTATTTGTGTGGCAGGCTGTCAAATTCACAATGGGTTCCATGCAGGGAAAAATGCAAAGAGACTGAGTTGGAAGTAAAAGGAACACCATTAAAGTATTACATCTAAGGACAGGTATAATGTGTTGCTCAGACATGTAGAGAAACAGGAATGATAAACAATGGTAGAATTATTTTACTAAGAGTCTGCTAAGATGACCAAAATATCTCTTAGGAAAAAAAAGAGAAGTATACTGATCTAAAATGTCACATCGACATAAAAAGCATGCTAGCATTAAGCCTGAGCTTAATACAGGGATGTTCAGGTTACAGTTTGTTAAAAAAAGTAAATAATAACATTACCTTTCAGATTTTAGTTTAATATATATATATATATATATATATATATATACACACACACATATATATATATATATATATATATATATATATATATATATATATATATATATATATATATATATATATATATATATATATATCATGAACTCAAATTGCTGAAATATTGAGTATATATATATATATGAAGCCAAAACCGCTAAATAACAAAAGTGCATAATCGCGAATAGGACTATGTCGATTCACGCTTATGCATTTTTGTTATCATATGGAAGTGTTTGGCTGGGATGGTGTCTGCAGTTTAAGGAGAGTGAATGTGCGTGAGCATTTTTGTAACTTGTACGAGTGGGTCAGGGTAGGGAGCTGGGCGTATGAGTGTGTGTGTTGGCTGTGTGTGATTTTTTTTTTTTTACTGATTGTGTGATCTCGGAGTTAGTATATATAAGTAGGGGGGTGTGAGGGATGCAAAGGGGCTTGCCCCCCCTGCATATGTCTAGTGTAGGTGTGTGTCTGTGTGGTGTTGTGTAGTATGTTAGTGTTTTGTGGTGTAGGTATTATGGTTTGTGTGTTGTGAGCTGTATGCTGTGTGTTCAATGTTGCGATTTCGTGGTTGTGAGGTGTCAGTGTTTTAATGGTTTTGGCTTTATACTGTCGAAATGCTGAAATTCGATATTTCAGCATTTTGGCAATATGAAGTGAAACCATATATATATATATATATATATATATATATATATATATATATATATATATATATATATATATATATATATACATACATACTCTTGGAATATTTTATTCTATAGTTAATATGTTTTAAATTCTATGAACAATTCCCGGGAATCAGAAATCCACCTAATGCTGCCATTCAAGGGCTACCACAGTAAGGCCAATTTGAGCAATGTGGCTTGAATGTAATTATCTATCAGGAATTAAGCATTTAGAACCTTGATTACGAACTAATTAAGAAACCTGCATACATAATTGGCAATGCCAGTGAATAAATAGCTGTATCGCAGGTGCAGGTAATGAAATCTGTTTTTTAAGTACCTTTATTGAACTATCACTTATGACATACGCACAATTACATTTATATAAAAGTAATCAAACCATATTAACAAGTTCATATTTGGAAACACTACCATCACATATAATCTTCTGCATAATATACTTAAACTAATATTACACAAACTGTTCAGTTCTTGTCTTCTCTTAAACCTTATTCCTCCTCCAAAACATTTTTTCTGAGTGTATTATTCCCACAATTCTATTTTTTTCTAAGTAGTGTTCTCCAGCCCTTTTCTAAAGACCCAACTTCCTGTTCTTTTATATCTTGTTACAGTTTTTGCTACTTCAAGTATGGTTGGATTAGACTTTCATTTCCATTTTCTAGTGACTGCTGTTTTGGCAGCAGCCAGAATTAAACTTAACAACGCCTTACAATGTCTGGACAATACAGATCCTTATCTCAACTCAAAACAATCATTTCCTAAGTTACACCCATTTGTGCATGACCATAATTGCTGACAGTGTACTCTGTAGAAAATTTTTAAATTCTGCCAACTGATTACTCTCTGAAAATATATGCTACCAGGTATATCTTTTTTCCTCATTACACCTCTGTCATGTGCCATCTACGTGAAGAAACATTTTTTGGAGTCTGCTTGTGGAATAAAATATCTTTGCAAACACTTCCAAGCAAAAATCCTAAATCTTCCAGACAATTGTTGCATATATGAGAGACATACATATGTCCTTCATTGTTTCTTTGTGAATTGTTTATCTAATTTCTCTTCCCTATCTTTTCTGACCTTCTCTGATTGATTTCCTATAGCTATACAATATTTTATACACTCTACTAATTATCTCTTTTTAACAGCAACTTCTGTTTTAGATTCAATTAAATGAATGTTCTTCCCAGAATTCTCTACCAATTTAATGTGATTAACCTTATAATCCTAAATAAATTATTTGATAAGCTAAAAACAAAGTGTTCAAAATTTACATGGTCTCTAAAGTCAACTAAAATTGGTTACCATAAACTAATTTTACAAAAAGAAAAAGCTGGGATTGGTTTACCAGACTTCAAATTATATTATGAAATCATTTGGGTAAGCGGAATAATTCAGATAGTAAATTAGAATCCAAATGATCAAGAATGGTCATCACTATAGGTTAAATTATGGTATGAACATATTAAAGACAAAATATCAGTCCAAAAGTGACTCCCATATTAAACAAGAAAATATGAAAAATCCCGACCAGTGCAGGCCTCTCACTTAGGATTATCCTATCCCTTTCTTTTTAAACATACCCTAATTTAAGTTTCTGATAGGAAAGTACTTTCGTCAGAAGAAAATATCCATCTTCTTCAGAACTAATTAAAATACAATCACAGCAGCCATGAATACAAAAAAAAATCACATGACTCAATTATCCATTTACATTACAACCTTAAAGTCCCAGTACTTCTTTTCCTTTGTTTAAAAACACACATATTCACATTTGAACTATAACAACACCTAACACCATTATAAACATATCTTAAAGTCCTATGTAACACTATTATACAATATTACATTAAAAAAGTTGTTCATACCCTTGTTGTAGGATATGTATAAAACTATCTCAGGTTTAAGTTTTAATACACTACTAATAGAGATGGTTTCATTAAGACCAGGGTGTTAGCATTACACTTTTTACTGCCATTGTAGCTGCTTGTACTCTAAATATAATCTGATGAACCCCCCTCTAAGACTGACTGTGGATGCCAAGGCATCGAAAACATTCCCCCCTGGTGAAATATGTAGCTACATATACTAAAGGAATTTTGATAGGGTATAACCATATTTATAAGGATTTTTGGGAATTCTTGGCAGGAGTGTCTAATGAAATATATTCAGACTACCTATTGTTTGCCACAATTGACATATGTGACTTACTTTCAGTCATACCACATGTAGAGGTTTTGGATTTATTTTATGATTTCTTACACAAATATTCGGGTTTTGAACACAGTAAGATTATGACTATTGCTACCTTGATGGAAATTATTTTGGAAAACAACTATATAATTTTTGAGATCCAGCTATTTTAACAGAGGACAGGGGTAGCCATGGGGGGTGGCATGTACCCGAGTATTTGCTAACATAGTATTAGCACAATGGGAAGAACAAATGGTCCTGAGGTATGAATATGCAAATTGTTGGTCACTATACAGCTGCTTCCTAGATGACATAATCTTTTGGAAAGGGGATATACAAAGGTTAACCCGATTCTTCCAATATTTGAACAATAGTACAAACTTTTTGAAGTTTACCATGGAGGTAGAGGAAGATAGTGTACATTATTTATATGTCACTGTCAGAAAAATCTGGCTGATAGAAGATTTGACTCAAACCTCTATAGGAACCAGTGTATTCTAATTCCCTTCTTCATTTTAACAGTCACCATCCCATACATCAAAAAAGTCATTAGTTAAAGACCAGATGGTGAGGCTAGCCCACATGGTGAGTTCTGATAGTTTATTTTATGAACAGGGTTTGATATTGAAAGAAATGTTGTATAACAGGGGATACTTGGCCACTTTGTTGGAGGAGATATATGATGAAGTTGTAAGAAAGAGATAAGGAGGCCACTTTGTGCCCATACTGGACAAGGGTAAGTCGACATATGTCTGGCAGGCATGTACCCAGTGCATGTAATATTACAAATTATCAAAAAGCCCTCTTCTTGCTGTATAATTTACACTTTCAATGGATTAAGAAGATAATAGATCACAACTGGAACATCTTTAGAGTAGATGGGGAGTATATGAATAAAGTGGGGCAAAACCCTGTTGTAGTACATCAGAAGGATATGTGTTTTTAAACTATTATTAAAAAAACATTAAGAGAATCATCAGTAGGATGTATGACCAAATGCAGATAATGTAATCAATGTAAGTATATAATGGAAGGAACCAAAGTGGTGGCGCCAGGATGGGGTGTTATAACTGTGCGATGTAGATACAACTGTTGTTGGTTTATTTAGCTAGGGGTCAGCTATGCAAGTGTTTTTATATTGGCAAAACCAAAAATAAGTTTAAAACTATAATTTACCAGCATCAATATGATATAGGAATGGGTGATGAGAGGAATGCATTAGTGAAGGATATAAAAAATAATCCATCCCATGGTTTTAAATATACTGCCATAGATAAAGTTACCTTGGACCAGAGATGAGGCCATCAGATTTATATTTAGAGTACAATGAGCTAAAATGGAAGTTAAAGTGTAATGCTACAGAGCACCCTTGTCTTAATGAAACCATCTCTATTAGTAGTGTATTAAAACTTAAAGCTGAGCTAGTTTTATGCATATCCTATAACAAGGGCAAGAAAAATGTTTTTAATGTAATAGTGTATAATAGTGTTACATAGGTTTTTATTATATGTTTATAATGGTGTTACATGTTCTTGTAGTTCAAATGTGAATATAAGTGTGTTTTTAAATGAGGGGAAAGAAGTACTGGGACTTTAAGGGTTTAATGTAAATGGATAATTAAGTCATGGGATTTTTTTGTATTAAGGCTGCTGTGGTTGTATTTGAATTAGTTCTGAAGAAGTTGGATATTTTTTCTGAGAAAAGCGCTTAACTTACATTCAAATTTATGGTCTAGTGGTTACTGCTGCTGTATTATGTTCAGTTTGTTCTTTTTATTGTTCATCTGTGATTTGGGTATTTATTTTCTGATAGGAAAGGCAACATTTAGCCCTCAATTCTAATGCCTTCTTGGCCTCTTCATAAAGAATTACCTTTCCCTCTCTAATTATGTGTTCCCAATACCTTGTTTCCTTTGCCAGCTTCCTTCATGAATTTCAGACCCCTATTGCCTATTCTCTGTTACAATAATTGCAGTCACTCCTCTCAGCAGAATGTTCTTTCCCCATTTCTATGCTGGCTTAGTTCTTAGTATACTTTCTGCTCCTATTTGACTATAATATTCTGAATGGCTGTTGTTATTGTCCTTAAGGATCTGCATCCAAAATCCCATTATTTCCTTATGTGTTGAGTCTCTCCAATTTCATCATCATCATACCTTTCAACTTTGAATTTTAGCTTTATGCATGTGTTATTTAAAAGAGCTTTAACTGTATAACTCTAAACTATTCCTTCAAATCAGGTAATCCTCAACTTTCTTGCCCTTTTGGAAGGATCAACTTGTCCATCTTGACTTTTGCCCTCTTCATCTCCCAGATAAAATCCTTCACTTTTTATTAATTACTATCCACACCTTCTCTTCTGGTTGATAAAAATATGCCTGACCTGTGTATAAAACTAAAGGTCTAAAAACATATTACTATCTGTAGCTTGCTATCCATATCCATAGGCAAGGGTTTCCAGTTTCTCAGTTTTTGTATTATCTTTGGATTAGTCTCTTCCCACATATTTTTAGTTGCCACAGAAGTGTCCTTTTAACCCATACTCTTAAATAATTAATTTTATCATGTCACTATAAATATGGGCATTGATGAACAAATTCATGTATGTTTACATAGTTTACAACTATAGCCTTTTATCTTTATTAATTTTATATCTCAAAAAACAGACACAACTTATGAGAGAGGAACCCTCTGACTTTGATTTTTGTCTCCAAATTCCTCATATATGCTCTCAATTAACCTTAGAATTGTATCAGGAAATGCAAATGCTTCTATTGCCCTATTCATAAAATCCCAGCTAATTCTACTGTATGCTTTCATTGCAGCAAGAACCACCAACAGCAGTATTTTCTTATATTCTGCTTCCCTCTGGATCATCATTGTTCTGTTAATGCTGTAAAATGTTTGTCTCCCCTCCACAAAACCACATTGATATATATATATATATATATATATATATATATATATATATATATATATATATATCAGTTTTGCCAACACCTTTTCCATTTTCCAGTGATTATAAACATAAAAACTTTATAATCAAGGTTTTAGAAAGGGTCTATGTGAATCTGGATCTTATGGGTCTTTACCATCTTTAGGTATTACAGCCACCACTGCTTTTTTCAAGGATGTTGGTGATTCCCCTCCTTTTAAAAAAGCCTTCTATATCATTACAACTTTCTTTCCCTCTAGCTTCCAAACTTTCACTGGAATGCCATCTATTCCTGGGGACTTTCCAGCAGATTAGTTACATATCACCATTTTTATTTCATTTCCTTCTATCTTATCTATTAATTGTTAAGCCTCATCTACCTCTAACCTTGGCATATGTAAGCCTTCCACTAATATTTCAATTTGTGTTTTTCTTGATTTCTCTGCATCATACTAATTTTCACAAAATTTATAAAATATCTGTAATACCTCTACAGGATCTTTGGTTATTTTTCTTGTTATAGGTTCCCTAAGTTTGGCAATGACCCTTTTAACTTTCTGAAGCATAAGTAATTGTTCTAAAGCTAAAAGTTTTTGTACACTGGAGTTACAATTGAAAACAGTTGCTTGACAGCAATCTCTCTAAACTCATATTGATTCTCCAGGTACTTCGTTATTTTCTCTTTAGCACTATGTAATTGTGCACATTCTTGATCTATGAGACTCCTCTTGTTCTGTAATACTTTAACCTTTGTCATCCCCTCCAAATAACTATTTTTTTCCTCTTAACTATATCCTTTTTCTTTTATTTCTACCATATTTTTAAACTCCACTTTCATTTTGTCCCACAAACTAGCTATAACTTCTGGAGTACTTTATATCTTCCCAAATAATCCCTGAAGAATTTCAACTACCCATTCCATATATTCCTCTGTTTTTAACAGGTGGGTAAGGAAGCAGTAGTGGCTCATCTTTAGTTCATTATCCTGCTTCTTTATCTTAGCAATTACTGGCTTATAATCTGCAATAGTTACTGGATACGCACCAAATCTCTCAATTAAATGCACATGATCCTGTGAAATATAATTTCTGTCTAGTCTATACCCAGTTATTGTACCTTGGGGAATGATATTTAAATTTTCTCAGAGTTGCTACTACTGAATTCACATTTTCCATAGCAAATATTTTCATAACGTTCTTAGAAAAACCTACCTTCTTTTGTTATATTTTTTTCATTTTGGGCCCCCGGATACATCCTCATTGTTGCAAATCAGTAATATTCCCTGCTGAAAGCTGATTATTTCTGACAAAAAATGTAATCTCCCTAATAGCAGTTTTGGGCTGAATACAAATTAAGGCCACCATAATCTTCATGTCTTGCCAGTAGCCCCCTTGTATCACAGATCTCACATTATTATATTTTTTCCTTGTCCAATCACTACTGGAGCTTCTCTAGTAATTAATATAAATATTCCACTTTTTTGCTTTGTCCCTGATATTCTGCTGAATATGCACCTTTATCAAATTCACATGCACATTTCTTTCCAAATGTGACTCCTGTAGCATTGCTATTTACACTCTTCATGTCTAAAGTTTTGAGGTAAAATATATTCCAAGACAATGTGGAAAGTGTCACCAATATGATAAAGAGTTGTTATTCTCACGTATTATATATGACAGCTTTTTAAGCATCTTTTGCTAGCTTTTGTGATAAATGTGCCTACTGTTTGGCAGGTTGATCCTTTATACGGTTTCCTCTTACCATCACCATCGGAACATGTCACATTTTACAAAAGTTTTTTTTGTTTTAATGAAAACAACCCCAAAAAAACACGCCACCAGAACACCCCAATAAACTGTTAACTTAACACAGATACACAAAACTATGTACATCTTCAAATAATGAAGGTTAACTCTCCTAACAGGAACAATTGTCTCAGACAGACAGCAGAAAATACAGGCACTCCTTAACCTAAAGTTGATGTTATCCATACTGAAATGCATGTCACTGTCTGTGCTTGTACTTACTTTAATTGGTGTCTGTTCTTTTTTATCTTTATTTCCCTTCCAGATGTGAAAAACAACTGGTATGCTTTTAGAAAACATTAACTTTTAGCATTCAACAAACCAATGCTTTGTCTTTCTTTTATTGCATTGGCATCAGCTTGTCTCCATAGAAACATAAGAGAAAAGAAATGTAGCCCTTAGTCACAGGTATCTAAAGACAAGCTGAAATATTTTTTTTTGTGGCTAAAGGAAATCTTTTCATTATATTCAGTGCTCTCTTATTTACTTGTTTCCACTTAAAATGTGTTACTAAGTTAAGTCAAGGGTCTTAATCCAGATATTCACCTATTCAAAACTAAGAGAAAAAATAGCAGCTATAAGTATTTTATGATCTGTGTGCTTTTGCACCCCATCCCCCACATCAGCAACCCAAGATTACAACCTATTGACTTAAATATGCTTTTGTCGAGCCTTTTTTCTATTTTGATATTTTAATGCCTACATTTCTTAATACTAAAAAGAAGAAGCAAAGAAAAAAGGCATCTGTTTAGTTCAGTACCTTTACCACATACAAAAACTTTTCTACAAAACATGCAATCTATATCATGAAAAGTTTCATAGAAATACTGTTAACAGAAATTGTTTTACTTAGAGATACCTTTTCCTTCCTCTTTCTGTCCACTCAGTGTCCTTCCAAATGTTGATGACATAAAGTGAGGGAATTTTTTTCGGTTCCCCACAAGTTTAACAAAATCAGCAAAAGTTCATTCTTTCCACATTTTCTTATACAGGCATATTTCAAAATGTGATTGATGCTTTGCAATCTCAAATGTATGCACTAATTTCCATGTTGCTGATCTTCTTCCTGTTTATCCGCATCTCCCAACTCCAGACTCTGATTAAATTCAAAGTATTCCTGATCCTTCTAGTCAACTCTTGCGCTTTTCTCTGTCTCTCAAGCATTTTCCTTTGGAACAATAGAAAATGTTTCACTGGCAAAGTCTCTCTGTGTGCTTTTCTAACAAAATAATGAGAGGCAGAGTCCCCTTCTGCTTGATAGCTCACTTTTTGTTGGACAAACTATTGTATTTTATCCGTAGTCTGTTCTGTATCAAAAATTACTATGATCCTCCAGGGTGAAATAAAAATTCTGAAGACAGCGGGACACAGCCGCATGAATTTCACACCTGTCTCTCAACATTCTTTTCTGCCTAGTGTACAGTGAATAATTATTTTCTACAAACACTACTGTCTCCAATTTTTAATACTTTGCCCTTTTGCTATAGTTTTTTTCAGGATCGACTCTCTGCTAGTAGGTTTGTATCTTTACTAATATGGGACTTGGCTGCTTTTTCATTGCCA
Organism: Protopterus annectens; assembly: GCF_019279795.1. Taxonomy (NCBI): domain Eukaryota; kingdom Metazoa; phylum Chordata; order Ceratodontiformes; family Protopteridae; genus Protopterus; species Protopterus annectens. The sequence continues at coordinate 975,416,657 of NC_056741.1, read as the reverse complement.
GGTGTGGAGCATATACATGGTGTGCCTTTCAATAAATGGTTCCTGCTGTGGAATATCAGTCCAGTTGCTTACTTCTGCATTTATAAAAATAAGACAGTATCTTTCTTCTAGTTTCTCTGGTACAACAGAAAATGTCAGATTTTCCCTATGTCTTCTGTCCTCTAATTTTAGCATTTATTGAGCAGATTCATACTCAGCCGGCCTTTTCTTCATTTCAACCTCTGATTTTTTCAGTTTTATCAGCTCATCTGAATATCTGTTGTATCTTTTTTCCCATCCTTTTTATTTGAGTTGATATACTCCTTCAGTGTTTCATTTATTTAATCAGCTTTGAGCAAATCTGACTTATATTTCCCCTGTCTTGCACTAAACTGGAGCTTGAACTGCTTTTTTGCTGAAAGGCTGCAGAATTCTTTCCACTCAGTGTTTTCTCTTCACCTTTTTTACTTGATTTTCTTTTAGGCTTTCTTTGGCTCTTCTTTGCTGGCATCCAGGCAGTGTACTTACTAAGACTAACAGCATTCCTGGCCCTTGCCTTTTAGTTTCTTTTTTCACATGGGAAGCACTGAAGTTAAGCTGTTAATCTGTGTGCAGCCATCTTGGTAGCCCCCATAAATACCAAAATCTTGAGTAGCTATAAAGTGCGTATAGCATATATGCAAGTAAGTATGCCCAGACATGTAATGTTTATTAATTTAAATGGGGAGAAATGGAAACATGCCTACATCTGATTATCTGCATTACAGATACGTATAGAAGAAATATGCAGCTGCTAGTGCTAGGCATGTTATTATGCCTAAGGCCATAATGATGACTTAGTGTAGAGTGTCATATGTTCCTGTCTGAGGATGTATATACAAGAGGGAGTAAGTAGCACAGTTCCAGCTGAACTTTTGGGGAGATGTGATACTATGTCAGTATGGCACTGTTGACCATAACAAGCCATAGAAGGTAGGTGTCTTGGTGTACCAGTATGGATGTATCATGTAGGACAAGGACAAAGAAAGACCTTGCAGACTAGGACACTGTTACTAACTATGCAGGCCAACAGACATAATTTGGTAATGTGTTGCAATGAGGTAGACAATAGAGTGGTGTTAACACACACAGACAGATGTCAGCATATGGTTGGCAAGTACTTTAATGTAAGCAGATATTTAGAACAGAAAAGAACTTTTTTGAAGTACAAGTGACATAAGTATGCCAATTAGAACTGGTACATGCATGGGCATTTGGTGGGACAATGCATGGTCAGCATGATGAGATGTGGACACAGCATATCTTATGACCTTCTGCTCTGTGACAATGCCCACAGCAAGGGAGTGGACCAACAGTCCTTTATGTCTGGCACTGTCTGGCGTGTCCATGATGTAATGGAATGCCATACTGGGTATATGTCTGCAGATGGGGAATGCATGGATCCCTCAAGCATGCCCTGCATTCATGTAGGGTATCATAGCAGCATATACACAGAGGCTGTTCCAAATACTATAGAGTGCTGTCACACACTACAGTTACCTCTTCATATTTATAACAGTGGGTACTATAATGCTGTTGTGATATAAATAATGGATCTACATGATGGGAGAGTAATTATTCTCACTCCTACTTATGGGGAGATAAGCTCTCTCTATAATACAGGAGCATATTGTCCTCTATATGCTCTATAGCTGAAAATTAATGAGAATTACAAGCATCATAAGTTAAATGGTTTTCAAGAGCCCTTTTTAACTATATGGAAAATAATTGTGCAATGACCCATCATGCATACCTTCTGTACATCTGAGGAGCACTTTCACTGACCTCCTCTTCTCATTGGTGCAGAAGGACAAAATGGTGCTTATTCAGGTCACTGTAGTGGTGCCTGTACAACATTGCAGAAGATGTCAGTAGCAGCAGCCACCTCCCTGACAAGGCTGCATCAGGTATCATGACAGTCCACCTGCAGGAAGTTCTGGTGGCTTCTTTACATAAAATACAGAACTATGTCACTCTCCTTAGAGTTCCGCCATCCTTGGTACCATCCCAAGCCTTAATCACTTATCAAGTCACAGTCCAGATGAATGTAGTAGCTCTGTTGCATCTATGCACATTGTTCTTGCTGACACTTGATGCACAACACCAAACACTCAAACTTTACACCATACAATGGTGCCATGTTGTATAGCGCAAATATACATGGCATTCCAGGATACTATTAGGATGCAAATATGACATGAAAGGTGTATAAGCATAGTTTAGTCCCTACTTACGTTTCCATGTCTACCCTTTAATGTCTTAAATGCCACAATAATGTGATAGTTTTGTCCATGTTTCTTTTGGGGTTATTGTCTCATCCACATATATTGTGCATGTAAAGGCATAATACTGAATGGGTCTTGTTATGCAACCTTGGTCATATGCCCATTGTAGAAAAACTGCAATTCAGACACATTTGCTATAGGTAGGCTCATTAGCATAATGACCATGCTAGGTTCCTTGAAAATGAAAGATAAAAGTGGCTGCAGTGATTAATTTCCTCACTACACTGCAGAATTTGCTTCTGAGTGCCATTATAGTTATATAAATCTGAAATGTTGTACACGTACAAATAATTTGTATGATGTATATGACTGGAGCACAGAGTCTGTATATCTTTTTGCTGCTTTATACATGTGCAGTGACTGCATGTTGTTTGTCAAACTACTTAAAGATGTTTTGGGGAGGTGAGTTGAGATTGTGGATGCAGTTGTCAAAGATTAATTCTGTCTGGGGGTTTATGAAAATGGACAGGGGCTTTTGACATGATATGCCACATGCGGGTGATGCTTTGTAATTGCCACACTGGAAACTGTGGTGCATGTCGACTATGTGGGAAACATAGGCACCATTTTAGGCTGTGGACTCTGTCATACTTCCTGTTGCTATCCATTATATGTGAAGTATGTGCTTTGATTTTGTGCAACTGCCATATGCTATCATATATACTGTTGTTTCCTGAAAGAAGGTTTATAAATTCCAGTGAGCATTATACATTATACGGATTGTGAGCTGCACAGGTTTACCTGTTGAGGAGACAATCACACATTAGCTGTAGTCCACACTCCCCTGGGAGATTTGAAACTACATCTTCTAAAAGCATTATTGTCAAAGGCCTTGTAGTCTGCAAGCCTCTGTGGTGTGATCACTGTGAATGGTATGCCCACATTCCTTTTAGAATCACCTCCTCAGTTGGACTGTGGCTGTGGGAAACAGCTTGTGTATCATCACAGATGGTGGGAATGGGAGAATGGAGAAGGAGAGGGCCTAAAACCCCAATAACTCAGCTTGCTGTCCTGGTAATGTTTCAGAGGGGTCTGCATGTTTCAGGAAGGACTGCAGGACAGCATGTTCATAAGGCCTAAGTAATATTTATGGGGCTGCTTCTTATTATATCTCTACTGTGGCTATGTACTTCTGGACTAGGAGTTAGGTGCCTCCACACATATCCAAGTAGGAAGTATTTTGAGGATAGTACTAAGGAAATGCTTTGACATCCTATGGGATATCCTGGTGCAGGCCTTGACCTACTGTTGGACTGCTCAAACATACTCACACACACAGACACACACTGATGTAAGTGGTAATACAACAGTTGAGTATGCTGTAGGGACAGCCATATTGCAAATGAGATTAACGGTGTCTGCCATTGTCAGTGTGGTGATACACAGCGGTAGAAAATTGTACTGCTCTATTCGGCACATAGACAGAATGCATTCAAAAAAAAATGTGTACACATCTAGAGATTGGATAGAGGCAGTATGTGTGGCACTGTGGATCACAGATGCACAGAACACATGACATGCTACATGTATCACTGTGTTTATGCATGGTTCCTTTGCACGGTAACGAGGACTTCTGCTGTGTGTCAGTGCAGTATCTACTATCATTCATTACTGACCCTCACCACAAGGCTGGCAAATGTATGCACGACATATGTTATATTGCAGGTGACACATAACACAAGCCATGTGATCACCAGGCGTATTTGTGTGTTGTACTGTAATGTGTATTACATACCATCAGCTTACACATATATACCTTTAAGATTACAGGTAGATATAACAGACACAGGGAGAAAAAAAAAAAGATGAAGTTCTTCTGCATATAGGACAACATCAAGCTGTAGGTCCTCCAATAGAATGTTTGACAGATGCTCCAGAACATTAGATCAGATAAGGCTTTTCCTAAGCAGGTCTCTCAAGACCTTGTAGATCAAGTCAGTGCTGTTGGAGGCCAAAATAAAACCATTAGGAGATTCAGAAAAGGGTCTCATATGACTGTGCATGTTTGCAATAGGGCAACACACTTAAAGAAGAGCAAAAGCCAGTGGGTGAGGTTTCACCAACAGGTCTCCATTAACTAATGCATACAAGTTCCGATCATCTTTGTCTGGGGGACCAAACTATCATAGATCCATGGGTGGATAACTGATCTGGAAGCAGAACTGCATGAACCACTTTGAATATTGGTTGATGATGCACCAGGTGGGTATGTACTAAAATATAGGATAGTTTGTAGTACAACCTGACACAGACTCATTTAATTCCTGTGCATGGCAAATTTTTTTGTTACAGGCAAATTAGGACTAGTATATATAGCATCATTCTGATCAAAGTGTGTTGACATTAGATTTTCCACAGCACTCTCTTATACAGGTTTACCATCATAGGTCTACATTGGTGAAGAGCCCATTCATACATACTTAGGTATACTTATATGTTTTCAAAGTTGTCAAGCCTCTCAGTTTCCTCTACCATGGATATAGACATTCCTGATGTCAGGGACTTATCTTGGCCCAGTGAACATGGCAGCCAAATCATGGCACAGTCAGGGATTACTGTAGTGGAGATAGACAAGGGTAATATGAGCACCAAATCCCCACACCCTTCACAGCCCCTATGCAACCCAACTATCAATGCAGTATATGCAGATAATGATGGGATGCTAATGGTGGGACCACCTGTAGCACATTATGTCATTCACACTTATGGCTTACTTCATCATGTGTGTGTGTGTGTGTGTGTGTGTGTGTGTGTGTGTGTGTGTGTGTGTGTGTGTGTGTGTGTGTGTGTTCACAAGCTATGGATCATGAATATGACCTTCCCTGGAGAAGGTGCCCTCATGAGTGGAGACATGCAGGCATGCACTCAAGGTATAAATATCACCTATGGGTGTTCTAATCCTCTCCATCTGACTCTGGCACAGTGCCACATATTCTGCTGAAGGTGTATCCATGAAAATCCACATACAGATACCCATAAGCACCACCTACCTCTGCCCATTTACTCCACATTGGAGATAACACCCTTTCAATGACAAGTCTTCTGGGATCCACACAGTCTGCAGTCTGTGACACAAACTCATACAGCATCATCCCACAATCTCAGCCTCACACAGCCACACTACTCAATATTGACACTTGTCATTGTGCACTTTTCCATCTGTGCATACGATGACAACTATGTCCTTCCCTCAGCACACTGCTGCCTGTGTAGGCTGATTATGATGCACATTGTGAACTGTCTATGTACTGTATAGAACTGTCTGATCATATTCATGCATGCATCACTCTTATTTTTGCATGTTTTGTTTAATCTGACACATAGTTATGAACCAGATTATGGCAGTTATCTGGCAACATGGCATATTGTGCCCACCTTCACATCACCTGCCTTAGGTTTCACCTTGGGTTCTTTATTAGGCACAACATCTACTGTTCAGTCTGGGACTTACCTATCAACTGTACAGATTTTTGCAGACTGTCCAGATTTTTTTCTCTTATTTTTTGTCTGTTCCTCATAAAATGTGTGGTTTTCTGGCAAATCGTTGAAGACTGAAGTCACATAATAATGCTAAATAATGACAGACATTTGAGTTTCAGACTTTTATCCTTGAGAAAATACATAATAATGCAAAACCTGTTATTCTAGCAATGTTCAAAGTTTATAGGAGCAATATTTAAATTCTGTCCCTATTTTTGGGCTTTTGTCCCCCTATTCTTTCTGGCCATGTCCAGATTTCTTCCATTAAGAGGTTTAGCGGTATGGTCTGGGACTGCCTCCTCCCAAGTATCTCTCTCCTGTTCTTTCTGTTTGCATAGACACATGTGATTAATAGTGACAAATTGAGCAATATTTTCCTGCATGTTTCAGGATTATGATACATGGAGCCAATAGAGGGGATCACTACTAAATACAGAAATATCACAATCCAGAGATGCTGAATACCAATACCCAGCATCTCAGGATTGCGGAATCCAGGAAAGTGTGAATGGAGATTGATGTACACTGCAGAATGGGAACTTTGCCATTCTTTCCACTGTAATGCGATCTCAGAGTTGGTATGTTTAAGTTGCAGGGGGTGTGGGGGTGCAGGGGGGACTTGCCCCCCTGCAAAAATGTTATTACTGATGGTTTTGTGTTTTAGTTTTTTTTTTTTTTTTTTACTTTGAGATTCCGCAATCTCAAGATTCTGGGAGTCTGTATTCAGACTGTTGGGATTGTGGTATTTTGATATTTAGCAGTGAACCCCAACAGAGACATCAAGACAGTGGAAGCAGGTCTTACACAATCAGAACACCCATTCAACAATGATTCATGTCTGATAAGAGTGAGGCTTAGCATGAATTCTATGTAATGGTCTGTGAATTTCTTACTGGTTTCATTAGCTGTGGAACGTGGCAGATCCAGCATTGTTAGTAAGATGACCCTGTGGAAAACTGACCCAAATAAATCACTGATATAAGTCAAATGTTTGCAATCATGGGAATTTTGGGCACTGCCTGGGTGGCTTACTATCTCACTGTACAATGCAATCTTTGCATTGCAGATAAACTATCAGCTGATGGAGCTGAACCTTTATGACTGATAGACCATTGTTTCAGCTCGTCAGGTGAGGCATTTATTGCAATGTGGGTCCAGTCAATGGCTCCCAGTATAAGAGTGCATAGTGCTGCTTCTCTCCTCTCTAGTGCTTGGGAACTACACACGTGACTCCACGTGCTGATGCATGTCATTGAGAGATGTGTGCCATACCATTTCCATTGTTTCTTCAGATGGTCACTGGAAGGTCCCTGCAGCCATTATTCTCAAATCTACATATACTCTGATCTCCACAGAGACGGGTGCAGCATGTATCCCACAAGCCTGTATATGAGGCAATACATCTCAACCAACTCCTGCATGGTACATCTGTCCAAATGTGTTGGTCTACTTTTTCTGTGTCTTGGAATTTTAGGGAAAAACAAATTATTTGCAGCACCTCAGGTGACAGAATACACCTTTGTGGTTACCAGTTGTGACAACAGCCTCTTTTGTATACAGAATATTTTATTAATGTGGTGGCTACATGCTACATATTCGCTCTCCCTCTGTTTCATACTGCAGGACTTTGTTTTCATTTTCTCCATGCAGCTGCCCCCAGGACTTCTTATACACTAGGTCTACTGTTCTCTGTCCCATGTTCTCTGACCCATGCAGAGGGCCAGTGAGGAGATCTCAACATGTAGAGCAGCATCATACTACTGAAGATGTTTTTTAAAGTTCTTTTTGCCTTACACCATAACGTCTCTTCCCTTGTGAGCACATATAGATGTCCAGAGATAGCTGTGACTCCGCCAGTGTCCTCCCACCCTTTTCCCATTTAAAAGAATGCTCCCAGCACATTTGAAACCTGTGCCAGGGATTATGCACAAGGTGTGCATAAGTCTGTATCAAACCCTTCAGGATGGGGATACCCAGCCTTCCCTGTCAGACCCTGAGGTGCCTGAACTGCTAAATGAGCCCAGGATGGCTGTGGCATTGCCATGACTGTATCCATCTATGCCATGGTACAGAAAAGTTCAGAATTTTGCAGTTCACAGCATCTCCTGTGGTTGCACCTTCTTGGTCAAAACGTACATGTTTCTGAAACATGCTATCCTATTCTTTTCCTTAATTTATGTTCACCGTGACCATAATTTTAATAATGTTGCTCATTTCCATATTGTTATACAGTAACAATATGGAACAACTATGGCTGACCACGTTTGCAGACGACTGCAAACTATGGGCTATAACTGATTCTCTGGCTGACACAGACATCCTCCAAAAGGGTCTCATTGAGATGGATACCTGATGTCAAAATCATGGCCTCAGGCTAAATGTCAAAAAGTGCATAGTCATCCCCTTTGGAAAAAACAAAGTACCACAAACTACCATAGGTGGTAATCCCCTAAATACGGAAGATGTAATAAGGGATCTGTGGATCCAAGTAGATAGTAATCTCACCTTTGAAAATAACATTGCCAAAGTGGTTAGAAAATCCTTCTACGTGGCCCACTTAATCACAAAAGTGTTCGCATCCAGATCAAAAGAGGTCATTGTGCCCCTCTACATATCACTTATCAGACCCATCATGGAGTGCAGTGCCCCATTTGGGATGTACCTTGCAGGACACCTGCAACGGCTGGAAGGACCACAGAAGTACCTCACCAAGAGGATCACTGGCCTCGAACAGATGCCCTATGCAGCTTGACTGAAGAAACTCCAACTGTACTTGGTTGCATACCACCTATTCAGGGGTGATCTCTGCCTGACATACAAGGCCATGTCCAACCCAGAATTGATGGACATGCTCCACCTAAAGAAAACCTTATCCCCTCAAGCCACACGGTCTAGGGATCTAAACTGCACCACAACAATAAATAGGACGTGCTGGAGGGATAGATTCCAGTCCCAGAGACTTCCCATGCTTTGGAACAGGATTCCAATCTACATTAGGCAGAGGTCCTCACTAACACTCTTCAAAAGAAGCCTTGACGAGTGGATGGGAAACAGAAAGTTTACACCGGGGATCAATACAGTGGCTTTGCTGGACAGAGGCACAGGGAACTAATCTAAGGGGGTGGCGAAAGCCAACACATTCTGGCTAGGCTTATAAATGCCTTCGGGCAGATAGCTTAGTACCTACCTATGAACCTATGAACTTCATTTGCATAATATGCTGGCCATGGTATTTCATGGCCTATTGTGGTTATTGCAATAGTCTCTCTGAATTACACATGCCCTGTGTGTGGCCACTCATCAAGCAAATCCCCCTGTCAAGATACGATAACTGTTTATGAATGCCAGAGAAAGTGTTCACTTATTGTTTGACTTTTGAATGCCTATGTTTTTATCAGTTGTACATTTTATTAACAGACGTGTTATTTAATAAGACATACTACCATCAGATAACCTCCGTAATGAAGGTAGAAAGTAATATTTAACTGAGTTTACATTAAAGTTTCTACATTGAACTGAACATTTTTATTATATTATTAATACCATGTGCATTAGCTATCAATTGGGCAATGGTTTGCATGTTATGAATTATCCTGTATAGCTGTATTAAGTATGAATTTACGGTAGATAAGGATTGACCAAGGGGACAAACCTACTGAATAAATGCAAGTGCATTGGACTTTAGTTATCAAGCAAAATATGAGTCTGATGGACTGTTGACATTTTTTTGTGCTACACAATAAATGGCAGCATAGAAACACTTTATTTCTCAACAAATACTGCACTCTGCTTCATTTCTACAGAAATTGCATTATCACATCAGGAATGCATGCATGCTGCTTCAATTCTCAGTGCTGAGACCCCCGGAGATCGGTGAGTTATCTCTTTAAAACACTCAGAATATAAGATTATAGAGCAGCTTATGAACCTTTATAACTGTAACATTAAAATACAAGAAGTGGCGGATGAGAAGAATTCTTCTAATTCATTTTCTCAAAAAGATTATTTCCACAGGGAGTAAAAGATGTGTTTCTTCATACTCAGATTCCTGTACAAAGAATAATACAGAATTGCATGTTAGTACACTGGATTTTTCAGTGTGTTTGTTTTTGTCTTTCTTTGTATTTATATATATCTACATATATACGCTTACATATACAAACCAGCCTTCCAACACACATAAATTACCCTAGCTACCCAAGCTAAATCGTCTGTAAGAGGATTAGTGAAGGTCCTTTGACTGTGTTACTCTACCCTTTTTCTTTTAGAAGGAGGTTTAGAACCTGCTTAGAAGTGATTAATTTGAATGGAAAACAAAAGGGAATCATCTGATACAGCTACACGTCTCTAAATACAAAGATGACAAGGTGACTTTGAGAAGGATTACTAAAAAAAGTGCTCAGACTTACCGTTATTAAAAGGAACTAACTGGAAATTCATTCAGCACTATACATTTCATGTTATGATCTCCTCTGTGGATATATTTTCATGCATAGAACTAAAGACCACAATTATCTTTTATGAACCACGATATATAAAGTTATGGATAAATAGGATTATACTTAGCCAGTTAAGATATGCAAGTGCTGAATACAGGTAATACCGCAATGTATAGTAGTAAAATGCAACTCCCTGTAAAGGTAACTAAAATGGGCTGTGGTAGGATTTGCCTCTCATTTGCAGTACAAAAGTACTGCAGGAATAACAAAGTGAAATAATCTCACTGTCCTTCCAAGTTTATTTCATAAAATATAATCCTGCACTGTCATGTTTCTATCAAAATCTCATTTATTGACCTTTAAAATGCCGGCAAAAAATGTAATATTTATTTCAATAAGTATTTTACAAGATCCCGGAATATTTTTAAATTTGTCATTTAAGAAAATATTCTGATTTATAAATGTTGGAAAGAGACTGTAAATGTCTTATTCAGGAACAGGCTCAGGGTTTCCTATAATACTCTCAACCTCTTAAGGGAAGAAATGTGGACAAAGCCCAACAAAACGGGGGGGGGGTCAAAAGCTCAAAAAAAGGAACACATTTTAACTTTTGCTCATATAAACTTGGGAAGTTGCTAGAGTAACAGGATTTGGTTTAACATATATTTTCTGAAAGATTGGAAATCTGAAGCTCAAATATATGTCATTATTTAGTGTCTTCAGTACTCAGACCATCCCAGTGATTTGCCATAAAACTACAAATTTTACGGGGAACAGACCAAAAATATGAGCAAAAATTCTGTACATTCTGTGAAAATCTGGACAGTTGAGAGTTCATAGGTAGGTACTAGGCTATCGGCCCAAGGGCCTAAGTTAGCCTAGCCAACAAGGTTCCCTGTCTTACGCCACCCAAGTAAGTTATTTTCCTGTGCCACTGTCGAGCAGAGCCATAGAAGTGATCCCCGGGGTGTATTTCCTGTTTCCCATCCACTCATCAAGACTTTTCCTGAAGAGTGCTAATGAGCTTGTTCCAGAGTTTGGGAAGTCTCTGGGACAGGAATATTTCCTTCCAGCGTGTCCTGTTTATTGTGGTGACAAGGCTTAGGTCCCTAGAGCGTGTAGCTCGGAGGCATTGGGATTTCTTTAGGTGTAGCATGTCCAACAGCTCTGGGTTTGACATAGCTTTATATGTTAGGCAGAGATCACCTCTGAGTAGGCGATATGCTAGAGAGTAAAGCTGCAGTTTTTTGAGGCGATCAGTGTAGGGCATCTGTTTGAGGCCAGTAATCCTCTTTGTGAGGTACTTCAGTGGCCTTTTCAGCTGCTGCAGATGTCTTGTGAGGTAAATTCCAAAAGGGTCATTGTACTCTATAACGGGTCTGATGAATGTCGAGTAGAGGGGAACAATTACCTCTTTTTTCCTGGATGAGAACCCTTTTGTGACGACGTGTGCCATGTAGAAGGACTTCCTGACTACTGTGGTGATGTGATTATCAAAGGAGAGACTACTGTCCACCTGGGTCCCAAGGTCTTTTATCATACATTGGGTGTTAAGTAGACTGCTGCCTATGTGGTAGTTCATGGGTACAGAGCTTTTACCAAAGGGGATGACAATGCAATTTTTGGCATTGAGCTTGAGGCTATGGCTCTGACACTAGGCATCTGTCTCAGTGAGGCCCTTCTGTAGGATGTCCACATCATTTGGGGACTTGATTATGGCTCCTAGTTTGCAGTCATCTATGAACTTCATTAGCCAGAGGCCTTCTGTGTTAGCATGTACTTCAGAGAAGTAGATACCAAACAAGAGAGGTCCCAGGACTGAACCCTGTTGTACTCCACTTGTCACTGGTTTGAAGTCAGATTTGCAGTCTGCAAATTTTACAGTGTGGGTTCTGTCAGTGCGCCAGTTGGCAACCCATCTTGTGAAGTAGGGATTGATATCTAGTTAAGTGAGTTTAGCTATAATTCCAGAATGGGGGATGGTGTCAAAAGCCTTGGCTAGGTCAAGATAGGCTGTGTGAACGACCTTACCCTTGTCTACAGCTTTGGTGACTGCCTCAAAGAAGTCAATCAGGTTCAGGAGGCATGATCTGCCTTTACCAAACCCGAACTAGGTGGGGTCCAGAGTTTGGAGGTTACCAATGTCTTTGTTTATGAGTTCCATGATGATATGTTCCATGGCCTTGCAGACCAGACTCATCAGGCTAATAGGGCGATAGTTCCTGGGATCATTGGTGGCTCCCCCTTTGTGGAGTGGGATAACTGTTGCTGTGCGCCATTCAGTGGGCAAAAAGCCTGTTGTGAGGCTATGATTGAACATGGTGCTTAGGTGGGGAGCCAGTTCATTCTAAAGTTCATGTAAAACACAGCTTGGAATGTTGTCCAGTCCCATGGATGCTGTGTTTCTGGCTTTAGAGAGTGCAGCTTTTACCTGAGTAGTTGTAATTACAGGGTATCTGCATTCTTCCTGTATAGATATGGGCCCTTTAGGGGGTGAAAGGGGGGTAAAGTTAGCACTGAGCCTATCTGCCAGGATGTTGTCAATATCAGTTGGTTCTGTAATTTTCATGCCATTGTTATGTATCTATACCTAACAAGGCTAATTTGCTTTCCCAAGAGACAGTGCCACAAGCAATACAGATATCAGGATATGTCCCAATACAATGAGGACATCTGACTCTCGGTAGTATCTGACAAATATTTGTAGATTCAGTCTGCCATCTTGGTGCTTGTCTTTGAACTTTGAAGTTTCATCATTTGACCATCTGGCCTGAGTGTTCGACCAGAGTACCCAGTTATTCCTTACTTGATTGATATAGACATTGGCGAAAGCGCTCACTCTGTTTCGAAATAAAAGTTTTGGATTGTGTTGATATAGACATGTATTCATTATAACAGGCGTGCAGAGAGGTCAAGAGTTCACAGTGTGATAGATATCATGCAGTTAACCTGCAAAAATTAATTTCTGTTGAGCCACAATTATCATGGAGGCAGGACAAGTAAATCTAAGTGTTATACTTCCATTTGTGTCCCAGCAGGACATCTGCTCATCTCCTTGAGCTCTTGAGCTCTGCCTGCATTTTCTATGTCCTTCACCATGAAGCAGGCATGCAGTAGCTTTTTTCCTCAAACATCTTGTCAAGAAAGGTGGGTAGGCTGTTGGCTAAACTGAATCACCTCAACCCTTGTCTCTTCTTTCAGATGTACTGTGTACCAATCTCCTTCGAAAGACCAGAGCCCAATACCAGCACCCATTACTACAAAGAACTAACCATGCTTATTTTGCTCCAGCTATGACCTGTTTTCTGTATCATTGATAATCTTCTCAAACCAAGAACTGAAACTGGCTGATTAATTTGGCTGGCTGTTGGCAGCAATTTTTAAGTACACTTCTTGTCTATAGGATACACATTGTAAAAAAACTGTTACCCTCATTCATGAAACACATGTAAATCATCAGGTATGACTATAACCCTTGTAGTTTTTGTCCATCGATGGAAAATATAATAGATGATTATTATGTGTCCTACTCCAATGTTTGAAGTCAAGTTTGAAATACTGTGATCCAGACATCTGTATAAACCTAAGGACAGAAATGAAGGAATTTGCCATGCTCTGTTGTTTTTAGCCATTTCTCCATCCCACTTGTAGCTTTACATATCTCATATATAAAAAAGCTGGATATATATACATCAAAAGGCCATAAGCAGAATCTTCTGAATCATAACAACCTGTGTTAACATCATTTTGGGTGCAAAGGGGTGTCTGGCTACATTATTTAGCTAAATTGTTCCAGATAAGTTAATCTGTAATGCAACATACATGATTGTGCTATAGACAAAATGAAACTGTGCTTTTTATGCAAGATTCCCTTTTTTCTGTACTACTGCCATTTGTTTCAAAAATAGACAGACTCCATTTGATTTATGGGAAATGGGGCATAAAAGAGATTCATGAAAGATAATTAAATTTTTCTAGGCAGAGGGAATAAAGCCAGCATTTAAAATGAATATAGCTGGAAAGTATTTGTAGCAAAATTCAAAAGGCAGTCACCTTTCCTTCAGTGAATATTATACGATCTTAAAATTCTTCAGGGCAGGCCTGACCTTGGTTAGTGTCACATCTGACAGACGGAACCCCCAGCAGTTCTGGCAGTTAATCATTTACGGAGGGAATACCTAGACACAGCACAATTCAGCAAAGAAATGTTCCTGCCTTGCCCTTGTCTCAAAGCTTCATGATTTTTACAGACATTTCTCATCAGGGGAGTTTTATAACATCAGAAAAGACAAGGCATGAGTGTTATTTACAGTGCAGTGAAGCCAGACAGAAATATCTGCTTTGCCTTTTGAGTAGGCAGAAGGAAAAAAAAATAGTTCAAATAAGTTTGTAAACTCCCAACACTTTTGCTTTCTTAATGAATAAAAAACATTAAGGAATGACTTTAACTACTATGATATAAAAGATAAGGCATTACTGTCTACAATGCAGTGAATCTAGAATAAGATCTATTCTTTGCCTTCTGAATAGGGGGTGGAAAACTAGTTACAATAACTCTGTAAATTCCCAGCATTTTGGTTGCTTTTTAATGCAACAATTAGAAATCATAAAATCTCTAGATATTGAGGGGCAATTTTGGCTACTAAGTCCAGAAAAGTAAGGTTTATAATAACTTCACACATCCCCTAATCCTAAATCACCTAAGCAGGTGCTTGCAAGTTGACTGTTAATTTGAACCTTGCAGTGATTTTAATTCCATCCATTCTGGGACACGTTCTGACACTAAGATTCCATCATAATTTTGATGCTAAATGCTATGATTCATAGTACCCTATACATTAAAAGAGGACGTTCATTGTCATCAGCCATTGGCCCTTTTTAATGAGTGCATATATTAATATGTCTCACATACTTTTTGTAGGAAATTACCGTGTCAACAGTAATTCTGCCATTATACTTAGAATGATTTTCAAACTGCTTTTCATTTTCAGACCTGCCATTCAGTTTGGTTATCATAAAAAAAAATATTCTGCTAGTGTCAGTATACCCTGGTATTACCGTATGTAGAAACATACATGAACTTTCACACAGCTCACTGTTTTGACACTGACTTGGTAGACTGGAGTCACTGAAGAGTGCACTATTTTATTTAATACACAGTAATGCATGTTAAAAAAATGTAATATAATGCACAATGAAAACAGCCCAGTATGCAGCCAGTTACCGGAGTGAAGGGCCAGATGTAGGGAACATTTTATGAGGTCATAGAAAATGACTTTAGAATAGCCTCAATGAAGTTTTGGCAAAGCATCTTGCGACTTAGTGGAAATAGGAAGAATATCGTCCCGGTTCTTCTTGGGAAGGGTAGAGAAATGAAGATGAAAAATACAGACAGTATCAAGATTACAGGAACACACTGAGGCACTCATGAACCATGAGGAACATGCCCTTCAGTGAAGCATTGGCAGAAGCAATTGTTGAGTTTAGGTCCCTTTCTGTAAATGAGGTCACCGCAGTGATTAAAATCATCGGCTCTGGCAAGGCTGTGGGAATAAATGAGGTCTGAATCCCTATCAAATTTGACATCTGAAAACATTATATCTGAAGACCTAAGCAATAAATGTGGTTACATAAAAAATGCTGTGCAGTATTGAATAGACGCAAGAACACCTATATACCTTCTTGATTAAGTGCATGCTCTACACCTCTGCATTAGATATGTCTTACTCTAATGTCCAAAAGCAACCTGGTATGTAATCAATCACAATGCAAACTGCAGACAGTATTAGAAGAAAGGATTCCCGGTAGGTTACTTTTTATCTGCCATAGCTTTTGCTCATAGGTCTGGACCAATGAACTTAGAAATTAAATGAATTAATTCATAAACATGGTAAGAAAGAAACGAGACAGCACGGGCAGATTCCTCCTATATACCAGCTATAATAAGTCCCAGGAAAGGTGGCATCAGCCCAAATGTGGGGGAAGGCAGCCCAACTCTGAAAATCAAGTCACACATAGGACCCTACCCCACCCTGCAACAGAGTTGCCAGCAGTTGTGGTTGAAAACAATGATCTATACAAATAATTGATATCATGGCACATATGTAATGGGGAAAATAATGCTTGGAAAATCATTTGCAGCTTTCAGAGTGCTACCTCTTCACCTATTGATAATACAATTCTTGAGTGGCCAAATGGCACAGCAGGTGGTTTCAAGCACAAGGGGAAATAGGAATGACTGGAGAGAAAAAGAAAAAAAATAACGTCAGGCAATAGGACCCAGTGTATAGTTACAGTTGATAGAAGTATGAGAACTAAAAGTAGAAGTGTCATATTTAGCATCTATCTAAATGATGGTTCATGGGTAGTTAGTAGGCATACAATACAGGAGACCACTCAGGAGCCTAGCCAAATTTCCCAATTACCCAGCACACTGTCTGGTTTACAAAACTTAGTTATCGTGGTACAGTTTGCCACACTGTGTCCAAGGGAATCAAACCACGAATAAAGGAAGCAGCTGATTTATGCTCATTACCTTAATCCTGAAGGTTGTGCGTCAGGGCTGGCAACTCGGTACGTAAAAGTCTTCTGCCGATCATTAGCGGACCAGAGTGCCTCTGTGGTGACCCCTAACTGAGAAAAGCTGAAAGACTCAACAACAACCTTAATCCTCAGCACTTATTACCAGACTATTTAAATTTTCATTCCATATCACCAGGTAGCCTATGAAGACATCTAATCTGTCTTTTTAATTACTCCAAATCTTCTGGGCTTTTAATACCATGGCGAGAATGGACCCCAGTCCTAATTCAAAATATGATTAAAGTTCATAAAATTAGTATTGTTTCAGCCTGTGATGTTAGCCAGATTTGCTCTTTCGCAGCACTTGCAGTGTGCCCAGAACTGACTCCTTCTGCAATTCATATGGCATTACATGTATCGGTAACACATCTAAGTATGACTGTATATTATTTTTTATTAGACCAGTTGCTCCTACTACTATTGGAACTGTCTGGGTATCTGACCTGGTATATGAGTCTAGTTATGTATTCTTAGACACAAAGTGTGGTCCACATCTAAACATAAGATCCAGTATCTGATCTGGTATATGAGTCTAGTTATATATTCCTAGATGCAAAGTGAGCTCCACATCTAACCATGAGATCCAGTATCTGTTTTGGTACATGAGTCTAGTTATGTATCCCTAAATACAAAGTGAGGTCCACATCTAAAAATGAGATCTACTGCTGACAGGTTCTAAAGGGGAAGTGTCAGCCTGGATCGATTACATGCCTGGATGATATGAAGGATCATCAATTATAGACCTGGGAAGCATGCTTAATCAGTAACATATGAGATTAGACAGTCTGCACATTTGCTGATACTATTAAAGCAGGTAGAAAGCATCAAAGTAATTCTCTGTTATGCCTAGGAGTGTGCTGTACCACAAAAAAGATAATGCACAGCCTAGAGACATGTCAGTTAGTCACAGCCGATCTACCACATGCCACTAGATTGAAAAATTGTATTGAAATCATTTTCAGCTAACCTCAGCTGGGGGGGGGGGGCAGCACTTTTTCTGACTTCACTTGCTGAGGGACTGTCACATTTACTTTTCAATTAAAAAAAATATATACTGTTTTTGTTTTTAAAGGTGCTGTTCTTCAGGAACGGTTCAGTCGCACACACCTGTCATGTCACGTCTTTGCATGCATTGTCACACAGGCGTCCTGTTCTTCCTTTCCACCTCTGGGCAATTTTAAATACAAGAAGACATTTTGTTCTTGTGTTGTTTTCTGCATCTCTACATTTCCTACAGCCTGTCCACCTCTTCTTTTATCAGTGCAACATACAGGTAAGCTTACAAGCACTGGAAATATGAACTACAAAGAATTACTGAAAAGGACGATGATTTAATAGCGTGGAATTGTTCAGTATCAACAGTCAAAAAGTAGAAGAAAGAAACACAAAAAGGGATACAAGTAACATTATTTATTGAAAAGGTCTGCATCTAAGACTATTGTCTCTTACATAATGAGAGACTTAATATTGTGTTGTACTTTAGGGGGGGGGGGTGTTGCAGTCCTGAGTAAGTCCTCCTTTGGATGAGATGCTGAGAAACTATGAACCTGTTGTCAGTTTGTCATCCATTCCCTTTTGCAATATTACAAGCCTATAATTTTTTTTTACATAACATAGGCAATTTATTTTTCAAGGGCAACAGGCACTTCATTTGTAGATGAAACAATGAAATATAAAGCTGTTTGCTAGTAGCAACCTCTTTATTACTTACAGACCTCTTTAATGTGGAATTATTTAGATGGCTTTTACTTCTGCAGATAATGTGCATATTTACTGATATTGGTAGATTGTAATGACAGAAGTCTGAGTAGACTTTTATGATGGAAATGTTTTGAATTGGGCAGTTTTGTCATTACTGGTTCATACATTTTGTTTAATTGCTTACTGGAAAAATGTTCAAAACAATACATTTAAAATACGCTGTAACAAGTGTGCTGTATTATACAAGGAATATAATTTAGTACAATCAGGAAGGTGAATAAAAGAACACATGTATGTTTGCATGGTCTTAAATATGTGTGCAAGGGGCCTGCCTATGATTTGAAATCAACCCAAAGTAAACTTTATCTGCCACTGTCCAGATGCATTTTCTTTGAATGTGAGTTTCAATGCTGTTTCAATGAATGTGAGTTTCAAGTGCAGAGAAGTTTTAACGGTGTGTTTAATTTAAAACACAGAAAGGCTGTTTTCATTGTGAGACTGTATTGCTTTGTTTAGCAAATGTCTATCAGTGTTTGTGTTATAAAATTTAAAATAAAAGTTTTAAATTAAATTCAATAATCATTGTAGAAGTAAACTGGAAAACAGTATGCACATTGCAGTGTTTATGGTAAATGGGGAGAAATAGCCAAGTAATGGGACACTGGAATGGCTGCAAGGGGGTGAGCTGTGTATGGGGGGGGGGCATTTGACTATGATTTTATGAGAGAGGAGGGGCAGCAAACTCAAAACAGCCCCAGACAGCACAAACTCTAGCTACACCACTGCCGGATTTTTTTTCTCTTTATGACAACTTCCCACCCCCACAAACACACACACCACACATATTATAATTGTTGGAAGTGCTAAGTTTCTTAACAGCAGTGATAACCTCTAAGATTTAGAATGAAAGGAAAGTATTTGCCTTGCAACTGCTTTCTATGTTTCAAATTAAACACAACATGCCCTGCTGTGGTGTGAGGGTAACTTCCAAAGAAGCTAGTTAATGCTCTCTAGTATACTGAATAGAAATACTCCAAAGGATTTCTGACAACAGCAATCTCCATTATATGATAAGACACCATGTTTTTCATCTCAGATGTACAGAATTATTTGAGTATGGCATAATCTGTAGTTTCAAGAACAGTCAGAAGATGAAGTTAAAAATTCTAGCATGAAAGAAAGTGACAAAATAAAGCAACACATGCTGTTACATCCACTAATTTATCTCTTTGCACTCTCCTTCAACAATAAGAGAAGAAACTGTTTATCAATGATATTACAGAAGAAAGTAGAGGTCAAAAACTTCAGCAAGATAATGACAGTTGCTTCATAATTTTCATAATTTTGCTGCTTTCAAAATATCAAAAAGTAAGGACAGCCTTTTCCTTTTTTTTTATCCTACTCTGTACAAAACAAATACATGTATACATAAGTGTGTGTGTGAGTGTGTGTGTGTGTGTGAATACACACACACACAAGTATATGTATATACATACACACACACACACACACACACACATATATATATATATATATATATATACTGTATACACACACACACACACACACTAGTACATGTACACACACACACACACACACACACACACACACACACACACACACACACACACACACACACACACACACACACACACACACAAGTACATGTATACACACACACACACACACACACACACACACACACATATATATATATATATATATATATATATATATATACATATGCAGATAATATACACAAAAGGGAAAGAATCAAGCGCTCGATTCATTAACCTACCTTATGTGTGAGAGTAATGCCAAGAAACCACAAGCAGACCTCACAAGCACGTGGTGACCACGCTACTGTTTCCAAAAAATTTGGTTTGAAATCAGTGCAATTTAAGAACAACAAGATAAGTACTGCTGGTCATTTTTGTACTTTTAGAACATATTTTGACTGTGCTGCTCCTATATTTTCATTTGTTTATACATTTTATTGCACTTTAGCATTGTAAAGTCTCTTTGCATCTCAGTGACCTCACTGCAGGCTCGTACACTGATTGACTATTTTTTTATTTGAGTGTTTTCTGGTTTATTTAATTGTAGCCTATTACCTCATCTTTAAGCTTTATCTTTGTTATTTTACATTAATGAGACTCTGGACCATGTTCTATAGGCAGTAGAGAGTAGCTGGACCGTTCTGACATAGGTATCACAGAAAAACAAGCTTGTGGCCCTCTGAGTTTAGCTTGAATCTGGTGCAATTAAATCACACAAGACAAGTACTTATGGCCATTTTTGAACATGTATAGCTTATTTTGACTGTGCTGCTGCTATATTTTAAAATGATCTCTTGTATTTTGTTGCACATAATCCTTGTAAAGTGCCTTTGCTTTTTGCTGACCTCATTGCTAGCACCTGCACTGTTTTCAGTAATTTTTATTGAAGTGTTTCCTGTTTTAGTGAGTTGTCTGCATTTCTCACAATTGAGCTTCACCTTTGTGATGAGACTCAGGATGGCACTCTAGTGGCAGTAGAGAGTATACTGGTCTGTTCAGAGATAGGAATCACAGTGAAGTAAGTTGGAGTGTAACCCTCTGAATGATCACAAAACTATTTTGTGTGTTTAGTCAATTTTCTGCACCTGTAAAATGTTGGCATGTTTGAGAGGATCTTGCATTATTTCCACAGCTCTGATGAAGTCTGTTCAGTCTAATAGACAAAAAGTGCTTCAATAAATTAGTTGTTACTGCCCATAGCAGTCCACTGGCTCTGTTTTTTATTTCCGCAGCTCACAAACACATGGTGACCACGCTACTGTTTTCAGAGAGATTGGCCTGAATCCAGTGCAGTCCAAGTACAGGATAAGTACGTCTGGTCATTTTAGCACTTACATAAAACTTATTTTGACTTTGCTCCTGTTGTATCTTCATATTATTTGTTATATTTCGTTGCACTTTATCAATGTAATAGTGTCTTTGTATTTTGCTGACCTCATTGTTAGCGCCTGCATTGTCTGAGTTAGTTTTATTAGTGTGTGTTTCCGGCTTTAGTCAGTTGTTTGTAGCTTAGCCCCTCAACTTTGGGCTTTATCTTTATGACTTTACATTAATGAGACTCAACACTGCACTCAATTAGCAGTGAAGGTTAGCCTAGTCTGCAATGAGCTGAGAGGTTGTTGCTGTTTTTCTTTCAGGTTTTCCCGGTTAGGTGTCACCACAGCGGAACTCCGGTCCACTAATGATTGGCAGTCGATTTTTATGGAGCCGAGGTGACAGCCCGACACCCAACCTTCATAGAAGGCACACCCATTCACGCATGTCTTTCAAATGCCACTCAACCACAGGGAGGACATGCGGACTCCACACAGAAGGTGCTCCAGCTGAGAATCGAACAGGAGAACCTCTTGCTGTGAGGCGACAATGCTACCGCTGCACCACCGCGGCTTCACTGCATAAGTTTGAGTGTGACCCTCTGATTGGTCACAAGGCTGTTTTGTGCATTTAGTCAGTTTTCTGTGCCTGTATAAAGTCAGTGTATTTCCATGATACTGCTTGTTTTATAAGTGCCCTGCACAGAAGCAGGCACATAAACTGATATTTTTCCCTACAAAACTACTCCTGAAACTTCTCCAACACACGCAGTATGGCTCAGACACACAGAATCACATATACTCAGACTCCTAAATTCAATCTACGTTAATCACGGAGTCTTCCCAGACATTGGACCTACAACAAATATCATCATCCGCTGCAAAAGCTCTACAACAATGCAACACCCACCACAACACATACAGCCACATCTACTAAGCTCTTAAGGCAAGCCATCACACAACTCAATATTTTGGTCACAGGAGACACCTTGTGAGATGCACAGATGCCCCACTCACCAGGCTGAGTAAGGAGAATGTCACAATCAATTGCCTATCAGGGCCAGGATCAAACAAATCAAGCATGTTCTCAGGTCACATGACCTCAAGTCCAAGTATGACTCAGTGACAGTCTGTGTGTGTGTGTAAATGAGATGAGAAGTACCTCCCTGGACTATACGAAGAGAGACATGATGGAGCTCTATGATTATGTGTACAAGCCCTGTATCAGCCTAGCACTGAGCAGCACTCTACCTTCTCCAAAGATGCTGCCAGAATATGAAGAAAAGCAAAACAGCTGGCTTTAATAAGTCACTTAGCTTTTGGTGTCACTTCAAGGGGATATAACATTTGTCTGCATGGGAGGATATGGCCAAAGTACCATACTGCTTTGGCAGGGATTCTCTATACTTTTCCCATCTAGGCTTTTGAATATTGGCAAATTCATTGTCTCTCTTCACTGTGCCATTTTTAGGAAAAAGCAAACTTACAAACCTACCAACACAGCAAAATCATTCCTAGAAAATATAAAGGTGTTACTGCTCAATGCCAGAAGTCTAAACAAGAAGCTTCAGTCCCTCAAAGCTATCTTCACCCTGGAGAATGCAGACATTTCTGTAATTACGGAAACATGGTTTAAACCCAAGTGGTGCACTCCGTCAGTGCAGGGCTACAGCGTATACCAGAGATTTAGACCAGCTACTGCACAGGCAATAATAAAGGAGCTGTCTCAATTTACTTCAAAGCATCCTTCATGGCCGGTCAAACAAGATGATGCACTTGAGCATCTCCATGTCCAAATTACCAGAGGTAAAGTCCAGTACCACATCTATGCAAGCTATAGGTCTCCCTCTATGAACCTTGAAACCCATAACACATACTTAAACTTACAGGAGATAACCACCATACAATCCAATACCTTATTCATGGGTGACATTATCTACCCCACTATAAACTGGGAACCATACATGACCCCAAACTTGCGGAACCAGAGATGCCTTGATTTTGTCAACACAAACACCCTGGATCAGGTAGTCCATACAACCACTAGGAGTGCAAACTTACTGGATCTGGTCCCCAGTAACATGGAAGAACACCGCTACCACCCTCCCTAGTGTACTGTCTTCACTGGTAAGGTCAGACCATAAAGCTGTCAGCATTGAAAAATAAAGCCAAGGATCCTTGCTA